>NW_020527671.1:0-240223 GCF_003368295.1 Carassius auratus
TTAAAAAACTGATATATCTGTATGAACAAAATGGAAAACATTGGACTCAATGAGATTTAAAATGTTATAACAGTTCATTTTTTAATGTTTTTGGCATGAATTAATTGAATCCTTTCAACAGTACTGTTCAACTTTACAGAATGAGCCCATTAGTGGTCTTCCGCTGCCATCTAGTGGTTAATAAATTGCATTTACTCAAGCAACACTGTGTTTTTAAACATAACTGTTATAGTGTTGTTATTTTTTTTTTGCCCCAATCTCTCTTAAATTTTGCATGCTTGTTTTAGAATGAAAGTATGCATTATTTTACACAGTTTTTGATTATTGTGGGCTTTCTGTTTGTATTAATAGGCCTTTGTGTACACTATTGCAAATAACATATTATAAAATGACTGGTTTATAGTTGCCCAAATGCAATTGTTCAACATGTTTTTGATAATTATTGACCTTCAGAGTCTAGAGAATTGTACTTCAGTGTTTTATTGATTTCATCTTAAACCGTATCACAAGTATTGCCAAAGTAACTTTTTAAATTAATCTTGAATATTTAATTAACAGCTTTATTGACAACATTGGTCCCAGAGGCAAAGTTGTTCAGAATGAGGAGATTTATTCATATAATATGAAGATTTAGTGTTTTTGAGTGAATATATGAACATTTTCAAACAATTTGAGGCCATTTACCATATAAATCTTGTGTTTTGAGACCTTTTCTGTACTGTTATAGCGCCACCTATGGTCTGATCTCCATGAAACTTTGCATGATTGTTAAGAGTCACCTGTTACATGATTTCACTGAGCTTCATAAAGTTTTGAGTTTTCCTTTAGGTTTTATAGGCTTTGGGGTATGTTTGGCCACACCTCTTTTTCCAAATTACCCAGTTACAGCTAACCATATGACAAAATTCAACATTTTTTAATAATTATTCATCTAGAGAGTCCACAGAATATTACTGCAGTGGTTTGGTTCCGATCGGGTAAAAAACCTAGGACTAGTTCGCAAAAAGTAGGTTTTAACATATTTGTGAATAACAATTGAACGATTTGATTGACAGCAATGGTTCTTGAGGCAAAGTTGTGCATTATGAGGAGATCTATCAAATGATATGCATATTGTGTTGATATGTGAAACACCACGTGATTACAGAGCCATAAAACTCGTTAGCGCCAACTAGTGGCCGATTTTCTTTCAAAATTCTTACAGACCTTAAGGTTCATGAGTTGGAACGTACCCAGTGAGTTTCGTTCCGATCAACATCCGTTAACCCTTTCAAATAAGGTGCTTAAAATTGTTTGGCCAATGGCAGCCCATGTTTTTTGAGATATGCAAATGTCCTCATAGGTACTTGTGCCCCTTCAGACCAAGACACTGCATACCCAATTTTCAAGTCGATCGAGTCAACGGTTGCCTAGTTATAGCCATTTATGTGTTTTTTCTTTTTATAGCGCCCCCAAGTGGCAGAGGTGTGCAATTGTTTTTATTTGACCAAAGATTGAGCTCGTAGATATGTGTACCGAGTTTGGTTAAGATATCTCATTTCGTTCATGAGTTATAGCCTGTTGCGTAAAATTGGTCCTCGACTTTCGGACATTTTGGCGTCCCCATTACGACAGTGAGTCGAAATTTCTACTTTTTTTTGATAATTATTGATATTCACTGGACAGAGAACATTTCTGCAGTGGTTTGGTTCATATTGGGCGAAAAACTAGACTAGTTCGCAAAAGTAGGTTTTGGACATACGTCAAGTTTGCGAAAAAACGAGGCCTCCTAGACCCAAATTCAGAGTGACCGTTTTTAATTTCGCATTGACCCACGGATTCCAGAAATGTAAAATTTTTGGCTCTATCACAAGCGGTTTAGGAGCTATTAGCAAAAACGCATTTTCGATCACTGTAAGCGCCCCCTATTGGCCAATTGGGCTGAGACTTTGATAGGTTCTCCCCAAATTGAGCTCTATCATCTGACCAAGTTTCAAGTCTCTAGGCCTTACGGTTTGGGGCTGCACGTTCAGTTCTAGGGCAGAAGAATAATAATAATAATAATAAAAATCCTAACAATTACAATAGGGTTTCAGCACTGGCGTGCTTGAACCCCTAATAAAAAATCCTAACAATTACAAGAGGGTTTCAGCACTGCGTGCTTGAACCCCTAATAATAATAATAAAAATCCTAACAATTACAATAGGGTTTCAGCACTGCGTGCTTGAACCCCTAATAAAAATCCTAACAATTACAATAGGGTTTCAGCACTGCGTGCTTGAACCCCTAATAAAAATCCTAACAATTACAATAGGGTTTCAGCACTGCGTGCTTGAACCCCTAATAAAAATCCTAACAATTACAAGAGGGTTTCAGCACTGCGTGCTTGAACCCCTAATTAAAGCTGCAAGCAGCATTTACGGGGTTCAAGCACATTAAGGCCTCTGAGGTGGTCTGAGCCAACCTGGATGTACGGATAACAGTTAAACACATCCAAAACGGAGAATAGGCTGACAGACAGACACACGCACTGAAATTAAATGATTAAACTAGTTTTAAGAGTTTGGATGTCATTTTCAGGTTTCACTGTAATCATAATGTGGAAAAATTTTAAAAACTGGCTAAGTCTGTATGAACAAAATGGAAAAATTTAACTCAGTGAGATTTAAAATGTTGTAACAGTGTTTTTTTTTTTATTGTTTAGGCATGAATTCATAAATCTTCTCAAAAGTACTGTTTCAATTTGCTGAATGAGCCCATTAGTGGTCTTCCGCTGCCATCTAGTGGTTGCATTTACTCAAACAACACTGTTTTTAAACATAACTGTTATAGTGTAAAGTTTTTTGCCCAATCTCTCTTAAATTTTGCATGCTTGATTAGAATGAAATTAGGCTTTATTTTACACAGTTTTGATAGTTTGTGGGCTTTCTGTTTGTATAAATAGGCCTTTGTGTACACTGTGAAAAGAACATATTATACAATCACTGGTTTATAGTTGTCCAAATGCAATTTTTCAACATGTTTTTGATTATTATTGACCTTCAGAGTCTAGAGAATTGTACTTCAGTGGTTTTATTGATTTTCAGCTTAAAGCCTTGGACTACTTTGCCAAAGTAACTTTTTTAAATAATCTTCAATATTTAATTAACAGCTTTATTGACAACATTGGTCCCAAAAGTTGTTCAGAATGAGGAGATCTATCATATGATATGAAGATCTAGTGTTTATGTGAATATATGAGCATTTTCAGACAATTTGAGGCCATTTACCATATCAATCTTATGTTTTGAGACCTTTTCTACTGTCATAGCGCCACCTGTGGTCCGATCTCCATGAAAATTGGCATGCTTGTTAAGAGTCACCTGTTACATGTTTTCACCAAGTTTCATAATGTTTTGAGTTTTCGTTTAGGTTTTATATGCTTTTGGGTATTTTGGTCATGCCCCTTTTCTAATTTAGCCAGTTAAAGCTAACCAAAGGACAAAATTCAACATTTTTTTGATAATTATTGATCTAGAGAGTCCAGAGAAAATTACTGCAGTGGTTTGGTTTCGATCGGGTAAAAAATCTGGGACTAGTTCGCAAAAGTACGTTTTTAACATATTTGTGAATAACAATTGAACGATTTGATTGACATCTTCGCTCCTTGAGGCAAAGTTGTTCACAAAGAGGAGATCTATCATATTATATGAAGATCTAGTGTTTGTGTGAATGTATGAACATGTCCTACAAATTGTGATCATTTTCTATTGAAAATGTGTATTTTTGAGGCTTTTTCAACTGTTATAGCGCCACCTATGATCCGATCTCCATGAAACTTTGCATGCTTGTTAAGAGTCACCTGATACATGATTCCACGAAGTTTCATAAAGTTTTGAGTTTTCGTTTAGGTTTTATAGGCTTTGGGGTATGTTTGGCCACAACCCTTTTACTAAATTACCCCTTTACAGCTAACCAAAGGACAAAATTCAACATTTTTTTGATAATTATTGATCTAGAGAGTCCACAGAATATTACTGCAGTGGTTTGGTTCCGATCGGACAAAAAACCTAGGACTAGTTCGTAAAAGTAGGTTTTTAACATATTTGTGAATAACATTTGAACGATTTGATTGACAGCAATGGTTCTTGAGGCAAAGTTGTGCATTATGAGGAGATCTATCAAATGATATGCATATTGTGTTGATAAGTGAAACACCACGTGATTACAGAGCCAATAAACTCGTTAGCGCCAACTAGTGGCCGATTTCTTTCAAAATTCTTACAGACCTTAAGGTTCATGAGTCGAACGCACCCAGCGAGTTTCGTTCCGATCAACATCCGTTAACCCTTTCAAATAGGTGCTTAAAATTGTTTGGCCAATGGCGGCCATGTTTTTTGAAATATGCAAATGTCCTCATAGGTACTTGTGCCCCTTCAAACAAAGACACTGCATACCAATTTTTAGGTCGATCGAGCCAACGGTAGCCTAGTTATAGCCATTTATGTGTTTTTTCTTTTTATAGCGCCCCCAAGTGGCAGAGGTGTGCAATTTTTTTTATTTGACCAAAGTTTTAGGTCTTACAAATGTGTAGCAAGTTTGGTTAAGATATCTTATTTCTTTCACGAGTTATAGCCTGTTGCGTAAAATTGCTCCTCGACTTTCGAACGTTTTGGCATCCCATTACGACAGCGAGTCGAAATTTCAACTTTTTTTTGATAATTATTGATATTCCCTGGCCAGAGAACATTTCTGCAGTGGTTTGGTTCAGATTGGGCGAAAAACCTAGGACAAGTTCGCAAAAGTAGGTTTTGGACATACGTAAAGTTTGCGAAAAAACGAGGCCTCCTAGACCCAAAATCAGAGTGACCGTTTTTAATTTCGCTTGACCCACAGATTCCAGAAATGTAAAATTTTTGGGTCTATGACAAGCGGTTTAGGAGCTATTAGCACTAACGCATTTTTGATCACTGTAGCGCCCCCCATAGGCCATTTAAGCTGAGACTTTGTCAGAATGTCCCCTCGGGGAGCTCTACCTTCTGGCCAAGTTTCAGCTCTCTAGGCCTTACGGTTTGGTCTGCACGATCAGTTTTAGCGGAGAAAAATAATAATAATAATAAAAAAAATCCTAACAGATACAATAGGGTTTCAGCACTGCGTGCTTGAACCCCTAATAAAAATCCTAACAATTACAATAGGGTTTCAGCACTGCGTGCTTGAACCCCTAATAATAATAATAATTAAAGCTGCAAGCAGCATTTACGGGGTTCAAGCACATTAAGGCCTCTGAGGTGGTCTGAGCCAATCTGGATGTATGGATGACAGTTAAACACATCCAAAACGGAGAATAGGCTGACAGACAGACACACGTACTGAAATTAAATGATTAAACTAGTTTTTAAGAGTTTGGATGTCATTTTCAGGTTTCACTGTAATCATAATGTGGCAAA
Source organism: Carassius auratus (assembly GCF_003368295.1). Taxonomy (NCBI): domain Eukaryota; kingdom Metazoa; phylum Chordata; class Actinopteri; order Cypriniformes; family Cyprinidae; genus Carassius; species Carassius auratus. Next base: position 5,410 of record NW_020527671.1, read on the forward strand.
ATTTTAAAAACTGATAAGTCTGTATGAACAAAATGGAAAACTTTAACTCAGTGAGATTTAAAATGTTGTGACAGTGTTTTTTTTTATTGTTTAGGCATGAATTCATAAATCTTTTCAAAAGTACTGTTTAAATTTTCTGAATGAGCCCATTAGTGGTCTTCCGCTGCCATCTAGTGGTTATAAATTGCATTTACTCAAACAACACTGTTTTTAAACATAATTGTTATAGTGTTATGTTTTTTGCCCAATCTCTCTTAAATTTTGCATGCTTGTTTAGAATGAAATTAGGCATTATTTTACACAGTTTTGATAATTTGTGGGCTTTCTGTTTGTATTAATAGGCCTTTGTGTACACTGTGAAAAGAACATATTATACAATCACTGGTTTATAGTTGTCCAAATGCAATTGTTCAACATGTTTTGGATAATTATTGACCTTCAGAGTCTAGAGAATTGTACTTCAGTGGTTTTATTGATTTTCAGCTTAAAGCCTTGGACTACTTTGCCAAAGTAACTTTTTAAAATAATCTTGAATATTTAATTAACACCTTTATTGACAACATTGGTCCCAGAAGTTGTTCAGAATGAGGAGATCTATCATATGATATGAAGATCTAGTGTTTATGTGAATATATGAGCATTTTTAGACAATTTGAGGCCATTTACCATGTAAATCTTATGTTTTGAGACCTTTTCTACTGTTATAGCGCCACCTATGGTCCGATCTCCATGAAACTTTGCATGCTTGTTAAGAGTCACATGTTACATGATTTCACCGAGTTTGATAAAGTTTTGAGTTTTTGCTTAGGTTTTATAGGCTTTGGGGTATGTTTGGCCACACCCCTTTTCCTAAATTACCCCTTTACAGCTAACCAAAGGACAAAATTCAACATTTTTTTGATAATTATTGATCTAGAGAGTGCACAGAATATTACTGCAGTGGTTTGGTTCCGATCGGACAAAAAACCTAGGACTAGTTCGCAAAAGTAGGTTTTTAACATATTTGTGAATAACAATTGAACGATTTGATTGACAGCAATGGTTCTAGAGGCAAAGTTGTGCATTATGAGGAGATCTATCAAATGATATGCATATTGTGTTGATATGTGAAACACCACGTGATTACAGAGCCATAAAACTCGTTAGCGCCAACTAGTGGCCGATTTCTTTCAAAATTCTTACAGACCTTAAGGTTCATGAGTCGAACGTACCCAGCGAGTTTTGTTCCGATCAACATCCGTTAACCCTTTCAAATAGGTGCTTAAATTTGTTTGGCCAATGGCGGCCATGTTTTTTTGAGATATGCTAATGTCCTCATATGTACTTGTGCCCCTTCAGACCAAGACACTGCATACCAATTTTCAAGTCGATCGAGCCAACGGTTGCCTAGTTATAGCAATTTATGTGTTTTTTCTATCTTATAGCGCCCCCAAGTGGCAGAGATGCGCAATTTTTTTGATTTGACCAAAGATTGAGCTCATACATCTGTATACCGAGTTTGGTGAAGATATCTCATTCCGTTCAAGAGTTATAGTCAAAATAGCATTTGGCTAACGTTACCCTAGACGCTTTTCGGCGTACTGTTTCGCGTAAGAATCGAAATTTCAACTTTTTTTTGATAATTTTTGATATTGAGTGGACAGTGGATATTTCTGCAGTGGTTTGATTCCGATTGGTTGAAAATCCTAGGACTCGTTCGCAAAAGTAGGTTTCAGATATAGCTCGATTTTGCGAGAAAACGGTGCGTCGTAGACCCCAAAAAGGCGCCATACACTTTTGTTCGGTCTAACCCAAGGATTGCAACAATGCCATGTTTTTGAGTTTACGGGTAACGATTTACGATTTATGGCCAAAAATGTGCAAAATTTTTGTTTTTTGCACTGTAGCGCCCCCGTTTGGCCGATTGGGGTGAGACTTTGTCAGAATGTCCCCTCGGGGAGCTCTACATTCTGGCCAAGTTTCAGCTCTCTAGGCCTTACGGTTTGGTCTGCACGATCAGTTTTAGCGGAGAAAAATAATAATAATAAAAAAAATCCTTACAATTACAATAGGGTTTCAGCACTGCGTGCTTGAACCCCTAAAAATCCTAACAATTACAATAGGGTTTCAGCACTGCGTGCTTGAACCCCTAATAATAATAATAATAATATTTATACTTGAAACTTCTGAATGGTAGCCCATTTTGCTATATCTGAAATAACACAACCATGATACTGAACATACTACTGTACATCTGCCATGCTGCCTTTGTCCTTTGACTTGTAACATACTAACAACAACTGAGACAATACATGCAAAAAACGAGAACATTAAGGTGTTATTCACTTGCTGTAAAAAACAAATAAATAAATAAAACTAAAAAAAAAAAAAAAAAAAATTCACAGCCAACTCATTTGATGCACTGCTTTTTTGCACACTGTGTAGGGAATTACACATATTCCGACACAGGGATAGTTTACTCACCACAATTATATTGATGCACCAAAGCAAAGCCTATGAGAAATAAATCCAAGTTTGTCATTGCAGATAATCACCTGTGAGTGAAGGGGAGCAGTGTAATCATTTTTATGTTAAAGAACAGTGAGCCAAACATTCATCAAATGCTGTCAGGCTGAGTAATAATCTCAGCTGTGAGGAGCCGGCATGCACATTTTTCCATTAAAAAAACATTCAGCCAACAGTAAAGCTTCTTTATTTGTGTGTCTCTATAACGTGATACTTTAAATATGAAAGGATAAAGGCTGGGAGTTACCCAGTATTTTGTATGATTGGGGCTGTCACTTGGTCTCAAATAATTTCTGAATATTTCATGAATTATGTTAGAAAACATAGATCATGATGACATCTATAAGATTGACAGCCGCAGATGAAATAAATTTGTTTAATGTTGTAAACAATTGTTTTGTTGTCTAAGTTTTCTCACTGCTACTTCAGTAAATTCACTTTGTTTGTGTGTTTAATCTTTATCAGAAAAAGAAAACTGCAAGAAGAATAAAAGTAATGTGTTATATGATATCCACAGGATGTTCAAAGACCTGAAAGTGTTGAAAGTGTTGAACAAAGGCCGTGAAGGTGGGAAAAGAGGAGCCGTCTATTCCCCAAACTGTGGTGGCCCAATCCAGCACTCTCCCAGTAAGTAGTGAACATACAAAGGCAATGCGGATAGAGTCTGTGGGGTATAGCGAGGGTTGTTGATTAATGAACAGTAAGCACTGAAACAAGTCTAAATTTCTGTCAAATTTCTCCTGGAACACTAATTGTAGGCTTACTGGTGAGGTTAGAGGTGACGTGGTGAGATTGGGAGCCGGGGTTTTGGGGGTAGCAGTTGCGGCTGTGGCTGGTGTTAGTTGCATACCTTGCAGTGCCTTCACTAACTCATCGGTGAGGGTGGTAAGCAGATTTAGTTGGTGGTGATGCAGGGCGAGCTGCGTCCCCTGTGCAGATAGCTCAGTGGAGAACTGCATGAATACTGCTGGATCACTTTGTGGCAAAGTCTTCTGTTGTGAAGCATCAGCAGAGGCGGGACCATTTGCAGCTTTTATTTGGATAGTCAGACAAGATAGAGTCAATCACCATTGGATACAGTGGATAAGGCAAGGCTGAGAAAAAAAAAAAAAAAAAAACTGGGACAGGCACAAGATCAGGGGAGATAGCAAACAGTCACAGAAACAGGTCAAATCAAGACAGGGCAAATCAAGACTTTGCAGTGAGTTAGAGTGAGTGTGCAGCTTATATGTGTGTTACAGTTATTTATTTGCCTGATTGTTTTTTTTGTGTGTGTGTGTGTGTGTGTGTGTGTGTGTGTGTACTGGAAGCTTATGTCACTAAAACAAATTTATTGTATGCGCCAGAATACTTGGCAATAAAGCCCCTTCTGATTCTGGTTCTGTACGTACCAAATAGCGGACTGCAAACGTGTCCTGTGTGAAAGCACAATGAGTATGAGTCTGTCCTGCTTCTGCACCACATACGAAATACACACGGACTGCATACGCACTGCAGACAGATTATGTGTGAAACGTGCGTCTTTTCGAGGTTTCCTTTGGGAAGCTTTTTAAGAAAAAAAAAAAAAAAAAAATCCCTGAAACAAACCCGGCGGCATCTTAGCTGCATCCATGTTAGCGCGTCACATTTGATGTGGTAATTTCACAGTAGGCATAAACACAGGATTCAAGATTCGTTCTCGCCCCCTACAGATTCGACTAGGTATACATCCGCAGTAAAATATCAAGGTGAAAGTCATCATAGCTCGCCTAGTATAGACCCAGCTCCCAACCCAACTTTAAGAATAGATTAACAGCAATATTTTTTTTAACGCCTGATAAGAGTCTCACGTTAACGCAGTACATTAACGCCAATAACGGCCCACCACTAATATATATATATGTACACACATACACATACACACACAGTATAACAGTTTGCTAATCACTGAATTAATCCATTTTTTCATACCTACTGCAGAACTACTATTAATAATCTACTAGTTAATGTTAACAAATAAATAAATACATAAATAAATAAATAAATAAATACATAACTATTAATGAACAATCATACACAATTATACTGAGTTGTAGTCCTTTCTTAATAATGTTATAATTAGTAGTAAAAGTAGTATGACAATGCAGTATTTATAAATACAAAAAAAAATTCTAGAAGTTTTTACCTGTGGTGAATAATTGTTTTGTGAGTGTGTTTTGTAAGAAATCAGCTTCAGAAAGGAACTCCAACTTGCCTTGCGTTAGTCTTACTTTAGATTTATTTTATTTGTTTATTTTTAGTTTAGATTTTATATGTATGTGTGGCCCCTCAACATACTGTATGTTGCATCATAGGGAACCTATTAGTAATTAATAAAGGATTAACACATAATTTTGACTCAAATCTTAGAAGGCTATTAAAGTAATCATCAACTTAGTATTTAGATTTATTATCTTTTGAAATAAGATAATTTGTTTTAAGCAAAGGATAAAACAAATCACACAAAAAGGAATCGGCATGTGGAACCTGATGTGTTAGTTGGTGAATTACATCACATACTTGTATGTTGCTTTGCATAAAATAAATTGATTTACAGCACAGTAATGATTTTATAGATTAAATAAAACGTATCAAAACCTGTATTTCGTCTAAGAAATTAACCAGTTTTGAGGAACTGTGACTACTTTCTCCTGAAGAGGATCCAAACAATGCCATGTTCAGTAAGGGGTGCAAGAGCAGCAGAAAAAAAAAAAAACAAAAAAAACAATGGTCACTAATTAAAAGTACAAAGAAAGCAGTTGTAAAGAAGAATATTAGAGTAGTTCGATATAAGCCAAGAGGATACTGGATTTCCTTGCTAAAGTAAGGAAACTTTGCTTCCTTTGAACAAACGCCAACCTCATACATCATCCACCCGGAGATGTTTCTGTGTACAACTGTTGGCCAAAGTTAGATTACTGTCACAAAAACTGGTGTGTAAACAAAGCACACGAGGAAGAATATATATCTAAAGAGTTATTTTAATTATCACGGGAGAAAAGGGCACATCCAACACATATCTTCTAGCATAGTCTATGACATTGCATTACATTAATAGCGGACAAAAAGGAACTGAACAGGCAGGGTTTTTAAACACAAGGAAAGTAATAAGGGGAACGGAAACAGGTGGGGATTAATCAATTGACAAAATGAGGAAAGTAACATGACCAAATAGAGATAACACAAAAGGAACAGAAAGTCCATGACTGTGACAGTTCGCCCACTCCCAGAACAGTGCGTCCTTGCACCGAAAGACATAGTCCAGCAGAGAGAGGGTGGGGGTTCTGGAGGCGGACGTGGGGCAGGCAAGGGACAGGCAATGAGGGAGCAATGGAGCATAGAACCAGGGTGGAGTGGATGGAGGGAGGAGCCAGGGAGGAGCCCGGAGCAGGAGGAGCCAGATGGTAATCCAGAGACCAGCCAGGATGATGACCCACGGTAGAGTCGACGTTAGGGAGCCAAGAATTGAATTGGCCTATTCTAATTTTATTGGAGTAATATTTTATTGAGGTATATGTACTTTTACTCAGTTGCTTGATTTGTGTACTTCATCCACCACTAATAATAAATTGAAGAAAAAAAAAAAGAAAAAAAGAAAAAACATAAGGGCCATAACCTGATTATTGTAGTGACTAATAGTGTAATACTAATACTAATACTGTTCATTGGTAGTTACATCATTTTTTTTTTTTTGAACATTAAGGGCCCTATTTTAACGATCTGAAACGCAAGTGTCAAAGCGCGAAGCGCAAGTAAGTTTGTGGGCGGGTCTCGGCGCTGTTGCTATTTTCCCGGCGGGATAAATGGCTCTTGCGCCCGGCGCAAATCTAAAATGGGTTGGTCTGAAGTAGCTTCATTATTCATAGGTGTGGTTTGGGCGTAACGTGAAATAAACCAATCAGAGCGTCATCCAGCATTCCCTTTAAGAGCAGGTGCGCAAGTTCCATTATGGATTGCTATTATTATGGCGTATTTACCAGGCGCACGCCAGGAGCGGTTCACAGCCGAGGAGACTGATGTTCTTGTAAGAGCAGTGAAAGACAGAGAAGTTGTGTTGTATGGGGATGGGAGAAACCCACCCAAAATAGCGTCGGTTAAACAGGCGTGGGAGGAAATAAACACAATTGTTTCATCGATTTTTTTTTTCCTGGTTCTTGACGGACAAACCAATTTGTCAGATGTCCCGATATACATATATGACCTCAAACAGGTCTGATCCTTAATTACTACAATTAGCCTGAATAATTTGTAAGCTAGATTTATGCCTATTTTTTCACATCTTCGTGGCACACCACAATGATTTCCGTCATCTCATGTGTTAATATTTTTTTAAGTGTAACAATTTATGATTTGCAAAAATAACTGTTGCATCTGTGTAGATTACATGAGCAAAGTGTATGCGCGTTGTGCACTCTATACATTATGGTCAAGCATGCGCCCTTAAAATAGCATAATGAACAACGCGCAACGCGCCACTGACTTTAGACCAGGTTTTTTCTGGTCAGTGGCGCAATTGTTTAATGGAACAGCAAAATAGCACCAGGGATTGTTTGCGCCGGAACACGCCTCCTTTTTTGCGCTGAACCGCCCAGGGAGCGCAAGTTCATTTACTAGTTTAGCGACGTGCTTCTGTGGAGGGAAAAGCGCGCTTTGCGCAGGTGCAAAATAGGAATGACACATGCGTCGGTGTACAAAGTCAATTGCGCTGGGTGCAAGATAGGGCCCTATCTAGTAGATAATTAACAGTAGTTCTTCAGAAGGTATGACAAAATCTAGTATTAGTTATTGATTAGCAAACTGTTAATCAATACATATTGCTTAGTAGTTAAGAGTAGTGACTTAAGTGTTAATGAAGAATTACCTATTAGTTCTTCAGCAATCCCTTGTTAGTTATGAAGTAAGAAACATTATATTTAATATAATCCATTTAAGGGTCTTGACTGTCAAATTTGATTGATTTAATGAGCCCTTGCAGAAATTTCTTTAAAAACAGTCTTAATGAAAATTTGATCAGCTATTCTATTCTATTCTATTCTATTCTATTCTATTCTATTCTATTCTATTCTATTCTATTATGTTCTATTCTAATGAATAGACATGGGCAAAGTCAAAATAGAGAGTGACACCTGAGTCTTGCTTAAGTATCATCTGTTATGTGTGAGAATCACTGCTTGAAAGTAACATAGTAATCACTCTCAATTTCAGGGCTTTCTCATAAATTGAGTAAGAAAGAGAGAAGGCCAGGGACAGAAAGAGAGGTGGGTAGGTCAAGATCTTAGTGTGATAAGCAATGAAGGATGAAAGTCACTCTCCTTCCTTTAAAACGATATGCTATCTTGAAGGAAGAAAAAAAAATGTCCCCCTTGGATGGAAGATAAATGTAGATGTCAGACAGTGATTGATTATTTGTCAATCAAATGTCTAAATGAATCTTATGGTCTGAGATAATCAATGATTTAAAGAAAATGTACTTCATGAAACATCCTATTCTTTCCAGTGACTGGAGATAGAAAGATTCAGGATGATCAAAAGACTGGGACATCCCCCCATGAATGACATCTTCTCCAGTTTCAGAAAGCTGCATTTCAATGTGACAACTGACCCTTCGAAAAAGAATGAAAAACATAAAATAAAATACTTTGCAAATAAATATAAAATCTTTTTTTTTTTTTTTTTCTTGTTTTGTAAGCATGAGCATGTATGGCATTCACATTTAGAATTGTGCAGCCAATCAAAATTCATTGAATGTTTGCTTAGATTATATGAGTACTTATAAGATGTTTCACAATAAGATATTTCATAAAACTTCATAAAATCATTTACTTATTCATTTTCATTTATTTATTTATTTTATTTATGTATTTTTTTTTTGGGGGGGGGGGGGGTTCAACAAGGACAGTGCCATACATTTTGCCATATATAAATGCCATATTTAAAAAACGTGAGTGTATAATGTGAGAAGGACACATCCTGAGGAGTATTGATGATATATGAGACTGTCAGTCTCCATTGCCTCTCTCTCTCTCTCTCACACACACACACACACACACACACAAACACACACTGTGACACATCTATGACACAGAGGTATAGGGACCTTCAGCGTCACCCACATTCCTTCAGTTACAACCTGAACAGGCTAGCAGCAGGGCTGTCTATGCTTCTGGGTCCATAATTAGTATTTGATCAGTCAGGTTGTCATATGTGTACAAACACATGCTAACCCTGTCAGTCGAAACTAATATGATCACCAACAATACAAGTTTGCATGTTGCATTCCAATTATCTGACAGTTAGAAACTCTGACATGTTTACTAATGCCATCAGTGCTTATTCATTATCACAATATTACACATCAACATACCTTTATATGAGTCATACCTTGTATGTTCAGGTCATGTAAATGTGGTGTCTGTAGGCAGCCATATGCAACAAGCTGTTTCGGGCAGCTATCCAGTGCGTAGTGATTGGCCGAATGCCTAAAAAATGAGACAGAAATGTTACCCCTCATGCCATACTGTGATGCGTGTCCCGGTTAGAACCCTTTTGTGACAAGACAATAACAATAAAACCTATTACAGATGAGCCATATGTTGCATTCAGTGGGAACATAACTACGGATTATGATGTCTCATACTATCTTTTTACACTTTACGTTGTAGTAAACATAAACATAAAACCATGTCTGCATTTGTGGTCAGAGAAATGACCAATGTAAATGTACTTACAGTCTGTGAGTCATAGCAGCCGACAGATCAGGAGCAAAGGCGTGCAGACCGAATGTATTCCAAATTCTTGTGGTCAGTCCACACCAGAAATGTGCTGCACACATCTGAATATTTGGGTTGAATTGTTCTGGAATAGTGTTGTAAATACATCTTAACCACTGATTTTTTTCTAATCCCTCCACTATTATTGGCACCTTGTTAAATATGAGCAAAGGTGACTGTCAAAATAAATATTCATTGTTTATTCTTTTGATCTTTCTTTAAAAAAACTTCACAAATTATTGGCACCTTTTATTGCATCCTTTTCCCAAGACAACATCTCTGAGTTTACTCCTATAATGACTGAAGAGTTAAAAGAGTTCCTGATAAGAGATAATAGACCATTCCTTCATCCAGTATTTCTCCAGATCCTTCAGATTCAAAGCTCCATGTTGGTGCTTCTTCTCTTCAGTTCACCCCGCTCATTTTCTATAGGGTTCAGGTCAGAGGACTGGGACGGCCATGGCAAAATCTTCATTTTGTGCTCAGTGACCCATTTTGGTGTTGATCTTAATATTTGTTTTGGATTATTGTCCTGATGGAAGATCCAACCACAGCCCATTATAAGATTTCTAATGGAGGCAGTTTTTTATCTTTTGATATCTGGCAGTAAAACAGGGTCACAACATTAGAGATCCAGCAGTATATTTAAGCCTGGACATGGGGTATTTTTTTTTTTATCCCTGTTCGTACTAAATCCATCTGGTGGTTTTTTTCTGCTCAAAAGCTATCTTTTTTTAGTTTTGTCTGACCATAGAAGCCAGTGCCATTTGAAGATCCAGTCGTGTCTGACAACTGAATATGCTGGAGTGAGCAAGGATATTTTTTTTCTTGAAACCCTCCCAAACAACATGTAGAAGACTCAACCAATCACTATTTTCCAGCTGTGATCCTTGGAGAGTTTTTAGCCATTCAAACGCTCCTCACTGTGCATTAGGACGATATAGACAAATGTCATCTTCCAGTGAGATTTGTAAGATCTTTAGTTCATTTGAACCCCTTAATTATTGCCCTGTTGGTGAAAATGGGGATTTTCAATGCTTTATCTCTTTTCTGGCAGCCACTTTCTTTTTTGTGAAGTCCAACAATCTTGTTCTGCACATCAGAACTATATTTAAAAAAAAAAATACTAAATTCGACTTAATTTGTCTGACTGTCTTACAGGTTTGCGACGACATGAGGCTGAGTAATAATTAATGACAGATTTTTCATTTTTGGGTGTACTTTCCCTTTAAACTGAAATAACTGGTGAAGAAAGAGACCCAAAGGAGGTAAAGGAGTGTCTATTATTTTACTTTTCCTCCCTCAGTAATGGACATTATACTGGTCTGATAAAAGTGGTGGAAGGAGGGAGTGTGTCATAGAAGAGGAAAAGACAAGGGAGGTGTTGAATATGGTGATAACAGTGCTGCTAAGTTTGTTCAATTTCGTTTTCTGTGATCTTTGTTGTTTTATTTATTTTTTTTCATCTTCTTTGTCTATTGTTTGTGTGTTTGCATGTCCCCTGCCATCTCTCAGTTGGCTATGCCAATAGTTTGAGTACCCTGGGGTTTTCCCTGCTGTTCAGATCAAGCCTTCAATTTTAAAATTGGCTCAGAGTTTGATCTTGCACGACGGCTGGACCCTCATCCATACTATCTTCCTGCAGTTTAAAGCATGGACTGTTATTGGCACACACAAAAGCATACACACATGAGTCACACCGCAGACAACAGCCAGGCACAAGTGTCTTAAAGTGTCACTGTCTTTCTCTCTTTCTCACATGCATTTTGCAGCCTAAAGTGGAGAGAGAAAGAAACAAGGACTGGTGCACTTGTTGGCGTCACTACAGGCATGTGTGTGTGGGTGACAGAGGAACATTTCTTTTGGCTTTTTATGGATGAGGAGGTACACAACAGTTTTTTTTTTTTTTTTTTTTTTTATGGAAATACAAAAAAAAAAAAACATTTCCTTTGTTTGCAAAGTTGGATATTGACAATTTATATATAGCACATACCACTCCAATTGTAATTATTATATTATTAAAACTTGAAGATTATTTGATTCCGCTTGGAATCCGCTATTCTCATTTAAAATAAATAAATAAATACCTAAAATAATTAAGCTCAAACACACACACACACACACACACACACACACACACACACACACACACACACACACACACACACACACACACACACATATATATATATATATATATATACAGCTGATGACCCTGTGTGAGTGTGTGTGTTTAAACATAAAATTATGTCCTACGAAACATACAAATGCAGCACACACCATGCACTCTTTTGACAAATGAGAGATACAGTAATATTTAAAGTACATTATATAGGTCAACAGTGGCCTTAATGGTCACTACATTATTAATCACTGCCTTAGACAGCATGGTCACACACAGCTCATGGACCATTGCTGACCACCTACTGCATATATATATATATATATATATATATATATATATATATGTATATATATATATATATATATATATATATATATATTAATAAAATACATAAATAAAACATTAAGAACTGTGTAACCACCAGTGCAGCGGTCATAGGTTTTTATCAGTCAGCCTGGAAACAAACATTTACAGGTAGAAGATAATCTATGTTTGCCAGCAGATTTAAGGTTCAAATTTAGAGAGTTTAGACACTCAGTAGCAAACAAACAAACCTTAACACACTGCTTATTCAGAGTTACAGTACGTCAATCTTTCAGATTTACTCACATCTAGATGTCGTGTTTAGAAAAACCAGCTAGGTTTGATGCATGAGGCAATCAGGCAGACCCTTCTTTTCTACTGTGGTTCTAGCAGATAGTCTGAAGTCTTGTAAAAGCAAATAAATAAATACTATAAGATAATACTGATACAGAGTCCAAGGACAGAAACTGCAAACATAGAGTCAGTGATGGACTTCTAAACAAATAATATCAAACCAAGCCAACTGTTTGTAAAAAATATTTCAGAATTTAAATTTTACCCAACGTTTAAATGGCGGGATAGAAATGCATCACATACACTTTTAGACCTAACCTTAATAATTGCTCTGCACAAATGTAAAGAACAGAAGGAGCAAGGAGCAATAATCAAGGATGAATGATGTTGTAGAGTACTCTGAGGGGTTGCTTGGTAATATCTGACATGTATAATTAGATTTGTTAAAGAGAGAGAGAGAGAGAGAGACAGAAGATTAAAACATACAAGTTTTAAAAAACATCACAAGTTACTTTACAAATACAATTATTAACACACCACTAAAACGAGACTGGTTCCCTTAGGAGGTCACATAGCGTAGTGGGAGCCCCTGACAAGTGTGCTTCACGGGGTCCTGCTCTGAGCATGTTCTGGTCTAGTCTTCCTAGCAGACGGCGTGGCTCTGAGGACCGTTGTTTTAATGGAGACTTCAACTACGAGAGTCCTGATGCTGTGGCTCAGGACCGCAGAGGGCAGGCCCCTCTGGGGAAGAGCGGTGTACACCGCATTACATGGTGCCCGTCTCTCCTCAGTGCCCTCAGCACCCCAGCCTCAGTGCATTTCTTGTGAAGTTCTCTAAAATTCCTGAATCCAGTTTGCTTGACAATCCTTATAAGGCTGCAGTTCTCTCAGTTGGTTGTGTTTTCTTCCACACTATTTCGTTCCACTCAACTTTCTGTTTACATGATTGGATACAGCACTCTGTGAACAGCCAGAGCAAATGTTTGTCAGAGCAAATGTTGAAGGCTCAGGAAACCTTTGGAGGTGTTTTTAGTTGATTAACATGTCATCACATTATACTTTTTTGAAATTATGAATAGGTGGGTTCTTGTTAAATGTGAGCCAAAATCATCACAATTAAAACAACCAAAGACTTAGACTACTTCTGTCAGGGATACTCAGGATTCAGTTGCAGGTAACAAAAAAGTTTATTTCACCCTCACTGGGCAAACAGGGAAAACAAAAGAATGATCACTCCACAGGGCCAAAAAGAAACCTCTCAGCGGGGACCGGTCCTGGCGACTTCTGTGACGCAATGTCAAAGTCACATCAACCATAGCGTCATTGGGGATGCAACGTCAAAGTCCCACTGATCTGAGAGTCCTTGGGACACAGCGTCGAAGGCCCACCAAACTCCCTGAGTGAGACGATAGAGTGCAGAGAGGAGCTAGAGTCAAGTCTTGGGGGACCCCAACAGAAAAGAGATGCAAGGACCGGAGGCAGAACCAGTCAAGTTTGACAGGAAGAGAGGGAACAGTTCCAGACAAAAACAAAAATCAAAAAACACTTGGAGCCTAAGACAACATAACAAGGCAGGACTAGGCAAACAAGACAAGATGAAGAGAGAAGAGAGAATGACAAAAGATAGCAGTCTTGCTTGGTCTCCAAACAAATCACATGCACACAAATAAACTCCTGGTCATAACATTGCGTATTTTTATTGGGAACGCAATCAAATTCTATGATCAGTTCAGTCATTAGGCTTTTTAAACATTTTGATGTGAGATAGCAAAGAAATTCACTTTTATATGAAATAAATGAAACTATGTCTGGTGTTGGTATCTAATTTATTAATCTCTTGTTTCAATTGATTGGCTTCAGCCTGACTACACTGATGTCAGAATTAGTTTACTGTGTTCTCTGTTTTCGCAGAAGAGGCCTCTTGGGCCAAATCTAACTAGGTAATAATAGAAACTCAATGGATTGCTCTATGGGGTATTGGGGGAGATGTTGTAACCATTTTCAAATTTTTTTATTTTCTTACCTCATGGGATACTTGCAGAAATCCACTGAATTTAGAAGTATAAACCATAAAAGAACAATGTTCATATCCCTTTTATATATTATGCCACAGAATGATACAATGTTTGAGAACTAATTAGACTCTTTTAAATGGGTAATATGGTTCATGTTTATGTAAATTGCAATTATATTTTTGACATCTTTACAAACATAAACACTCGTTATATCATTATCACAAACATGTTTTCACATTATAATTATGCCTAGTTAAGTGTAGCCTGGTCCATCAGAATAATAAAGAATAAAAATCTATTAAAGTTTGTTTGTAGCTTCAAAGAGGAACATTTCAAGAATGAAGACAAAGTTGACCTACAATCCTGCTACTGCTTTGTGCTTTTCATTTCCAGCACTTTATAACAGTTTCAAATATCACATTCTAAGAGACGTCCAAGCACATGCCTAATTAGTCAAATCTTTTATCTTTTGCCTGTGGCATATTAAAACAAATCAGTTTGAATCCAGTGATGACCCTGCTGAATTTTAAGAGATATTAAATAAAATACAAGTTCAAAGACTTTATATTTCTGAAAAAAAAAAAAAAGATAATAGCGCTCAATATGCAACACATATCTTGCTGTTATGGGGCCATGTGTGAAAATTATATTTTTGTGAATCTCATTAAAAATGTTCTTTGTCTGAACACATCAATTAGTAAAGAAGTAATATTCATAATTTAAAGCACATTCATTATCTTCTTAGGCAACAAAAGATCAGATTACAGAAAAGTCAATCACACTCCCTTCCATAAGTGTACTCTGCTCTGATTGGTCAGCTTGTTAAGTCTGTTGTGATTGGTCTTTCGGTATACAATGCATGTCATAAACAAAACGCCCATTGCCAAAATTTTTTTGCTCCCGGGGGTTACTTGTAAACAAAGATGCAATAAGGTTACAAAAATGGCATCTATATTACCTCATCAATTCGAACCCCGAGTTTGAGGATGATATGCAGTCACTTTACCGCAAACTCCATCGGAAGCAAAAGTTGAACTGTCCGAATTGATTGCACTATATTTTCACTGTTTTTTTATTTTACTTTATTATTTTTTCATGTAAAAACATTTTCTAACTGTTTTTAAATTCATTTTAAGTAATCATTTTAAAAGTTTTAAAATTGTTTGTTTTATTTTTGTTATTATTTTTCTTAATGATTATTTTACTTTCTTTTATGTAAAGCACTTTGAATTACCATTGTGTACGAAATGTGCTATATAAATAAACTTGCCTTGCCTTGCCTTACTGTTTGAGGATGATTTTTGAAGTGTGGATCTGTGCACACTCTAATGGCTAATGTTACCCACAATCCATTGCTCTTTAAAAAAATAAATACAAATCAGTTGAGAACTACAAAAACATGTTTGAGTTAGCTATATAAATATATATATATATATATATATATATATATATATATATATATATATATATATATATATATATATATATATATATATATATATATTAGGGGTGTAACGGTTCACAAAATTCACGGTTCGGTTCGATACGATTCACTGGTGTCACGGTTCGGTTCGGTACGGTTCGGTACGTTTTAGATACAGCAAAAAGAAAAAAATTGGCAGATAAATTTCCATGATTTTTAAAAAATGTTTTATTTATTAAAACTAACAAAGTATGTTTTTTTTTTTAGATTGAACAATGATGGAGCTATTCTTTACCCATATTCTATGGTGTTTTCTTAGCAGCATATTGTATAAACAAAAACAGGTCCTTATAAAAAAAAATGAAAATGTTATATTGTTGTAGTAGTTATAAACAAATACAAAGATGTAACTATTTATATGGAACTCTATAACTCTTTATATTGAGTGTGTTTTTACTCAATTGGTTCTCTATAGGGATTATGTTTTTTGGAACAAAGCAGGAATTACTGTCTGGCTGAAATGGGCTCGTGAAGGAATATTGTAACGGGGCTCAATTACATTAAGCATGTTCTTAAAACCTGCGTTTTCCACTACAGAGCGCGCTCGCTCACTCAGTACGCGCTGAAGGCTCGTTGGAAAATGGCCAAAGGGTCTTTCACACTTTTGCCCTTCAGATACAACGCGATTTGCGCCGCACCATGCAAAGAGCAAAGTAGGTGGAGTTTTCAAAACTGCCCGTGCATACGTTCTATTTATAACAGTTCTTCTATCTAATAACGTGCAGGCCTGTTAATTGTATCGTACTGCTCAGGAAATTCCAACACCGTACAGTACTAGTCCATTTTGATTTCCGTGTGTGTTTGGATGCCCCGATCGAACGGTAAAGTGCACCCAAACACCAGACCTGTTGGTCATCGGAGGATCTTCTATTTCTGGTCTGTTAAACGCATTGGGCATTTTTGCAACGAGCCTTCAGCGTGTACTGAGTGAGCGAGCGCCTGACTGAGTAGTCTAACATAAACATATAAGATGGTGTTTTTTCTTCTTCGGGGGTGTCAGGGGCGTTGCCTGTTACGTCGTTTGGGTTATTGGGCTACCCTGTTGAACGCATATCATTATATTTCACAAATATTTTTTTTCCAAATATAATGAATTAGTCCAACAAACCGTTCGGTACATAGTGCGTACCGCGTACCGAACCGAAAGCCTCGTACCGAACGGTTCAATACGAATACGCGTATCGTTACACCCCTAATATATATATATGTGTGTGTGTGTTTTTCTTTCTGATATGGTAGGAAGTTACATGAAATTAAATGTGGAGGACGTTAACTGTGACAAGATTATTGACAGGCCAGTTTACAATGACAGGATGTGTGTAACTATGCGATGGAGTGGTCCGTTAAAGATGCAGCTGTATGACATTATAGTATGTCCCAAAGCTTGCCTATACTCTTCTATTTCACACTCAAATGCGTGTACTTTTTCTTCACCAAAAGAGTACATCCAGTACTTTAAGGGCATAGTATAAGTAGTCACATTAGGACACAGCATGTTCTTGTGTTCTTGTGGACTTTTGAAACGTCATCAGTCATACTTTTTTCATTATTATTATTATTATTATTATTATTATTATTATTATATTAGTATTTATTGCAATTGAAAGAATATCAACAGCTTTAAACTACCAGGGGGCAAACGGACATCATCACATTTTAATTAAAGGGTTAATTCACCCCAAAAGGGAAATTAGCCCATGAATTACTGAGCCTCAAGGCATCCTATGTGTATATGACTTTCTTCTTTCAGATGAATGCAGTCGGAGACATAAAAATATGTCTTTGATCTTCCAAGATGTTTAATGGCAGTCAGAGGGTGTTGTAGTTCATCAGTACAATGAAGTGAAATAAAGCACATTCATCCATGATAAAAAAAAGTGCCTCATACTGCTGCGGACACTGAACAAATGCCTCCTGTACTGAATCAATGTTTTTTTTTTTTTTTTTTTTTTTTTTATAATAAATAACTATATTTAAAACGTAATAATCAATTTAATATAGCTTGCGCTCACTGCTGTACATGGAACCAGGTCTGGGTGGATGACAGATGACAGCGTTGCACATGTGCTAGCACCACTCAGAAGTGAAGCACGTGAAAACGCTGCGAAAAGATCAAAACAAAACAACAATCACAAATTAGAAACAAAACTGGGATTTGTAAAGAAGAATGTCAGAGAATTTTGATATAAGCCAATAGGAGACTGGTTTTCCTTTGATAAAGTAAGTAATATTTGCTTCCTTTGCTCCTGTAAACAAACATTGGTTTTCACGAGACTCACGGTGCATGCGCAATGCCAAAATCTTATGTCATCCTCCTGGGCCTGCATCCATGTACCACTGCTGGCACAAGCTACATTATAGTGTTCATTATGTTTAGAATATGGATATTTTTCTGATAAAAACACATTTGCTACAGGAGGCCTTTGTTTACCCCACAGAGCCATGTGAGGCACTTTTTTATTATTGATGCACTTTATTTAACTTATTTTAGACTGATGAACAACAACATGAAAATCGAGTGAAAAATCACAATGATTGCCCAAGTACTGTTCTAATAGAGTAGGGGAACTACAGTATGACATCACTTTGTAGGTGAATCGGCTGTTAGCATCGCACTGGTGCCCTCAACAAAAAGCCAATACAAGACTTTTGGATTATCAAAACAATAAAAAAAATAAATAAAAACCTCTGTGTTCAATCATAGTTCATGAAACATTTTGTCACATTTTGTCCATCAAGATAATATTTACAAAATGATAACTTTTATGAATTCTGAAGCCTAAATAAAAGCACCAAATGCACCAACTGGTGTGTCTCTATCAGCTCCTGAGCTTGTGAATCAGTAGATTGTGTACACAAATTCGGTCACTGGTAAGTTCTCTGACATTTGCCGCTGACTCTGATGTCTCTGTGGTGGTTAAACATGAGATATTCATTTGGGGTACATCTAACAAGAAAATGTTTGTCCCATCATGTGTCTATTATTTGTCCTGGTCATATTGTTTTGACTGAGCACAAAGTTTTTATATGGTACTGTATAAGCCCTTTATATTTAATGCTTAAATATGTTTAATTACTATTATTGATCATTAAAACTGGCATTTAACAAAAAGAGGCAGTATGTTTTATGTCATACATTTATACATACAATGAAGATATACAATGATTATACAAATATTAATAGCTATTGCAGCCAAAAATATTGCTATGCTAAAATATGTTTAAATGACAATGAAAAGAGGCATTTGGTTTGATACCATATTCCGTCTTATTGTAAATATACAGTGAGGAGTAGCCAAGGTGAGCTGAGTGACGTTATCAATTACGCTGGTGTTCCATCCTCATGAGTTTGCACTCCCGAGTCGAACTTGCCTTTAAGTTGCCACGAACTTGCCCGAGTCTGAACAATGCATGCTTGGTATTGAGAAACATCCAGAGTGTTTCTATTTTGCGGGCAGGCAGGGATTATGCAAATGTGATACCTTTTGATGTATATAAGTAACAGACAGAATATTTTAAAATATAACTAATTGTTAATGCAGTTCAGAGTCAACTCTTCCATGATAAAAAAATTGTTACATTGTTATTTAAGTACATTTTAAAAATTGTATTAAATTGTTAACATTTTATGAATTGGTATATCACATTTTTCCTTGATGATAATTTTGCATTAAATTGAAAACACACAATATAAATAATAATAAAAATAACTGGGGAAAAATTAACAAATCAATAGATCAGTCAATCAGTCAATTAACAAATCGATCAAACAGATTGCAAAGGTCCCTGCAAATAGAGTTCGTTAGATCTGCTCAGCAGATAAAGTATAGAGAGATGTTGATACCAGTGTTTTTTTGTTTTTTTTTTTATCCTGGACTGTAGTTTGGGACATACTGTATAAAATGGACTGAGGTTTCAAAGGGAATACATGCAACTAGGACTCCCACTATAAACATATTTGGTGAAGGAATAATTTATTTGTGTAAGCCTTGTCTTGTTCTTAGTCGTTCAGCACCATGGACATTCATCTCCCCACTGTGACAGTGAAATTCACAGTACTCATTTAGACAGGTTCATAATCCCACATATATATATATATATATATATATATATATATATATATATATATATATATATATTTTTTTTTTTTTCAGCTTTTCCCAGATACTGACACACTAAGGTGATGTCGGCGTAAATGAGTTGACATGTTTCAAGTATTTAATGGGGTTGTATTTTTTTTTTTTTTTTTTTTCTTTTTTTTATTACCGCTGGTGTACCCTATTGTCATGTAGGTGCGACATACCATTGTTTTTTTTTTTTATCCACCACTCTCTTGCCATCACCATGGCTTACAGGGAATCCAAAGTGCACCCAAACACCAGACCTTTTGGTTATTGGAGGATCTTCTATTTCTGGTCTGTTAAACGCACTGGCCACCGCGTACCGTGCATGAACTGCTCGCTCACTCAGCGCGTACTGAGTGAGCGAGCGCCTGACTGAGTAGCCTAACATAAACATATAAGTTGGTGTTTTTTTCTTCTTCGGGGGTGTCAGGGGCATTGCCTGTTACGTCGTTTGGGTTATTGTTGAACGCATATCATTATATTTCACTTTTTTTTTTTTCAAATATAACTAATTAGTCCAACGAACGGTTCGGTACATAATGCGGTTCAATACGAATACACGTATCGTTACACCCCTAATATATATATATAATTAAATAGCAACAAATAAATATTAAACTTTAACTATGCTTCCACTATTCTAGCTTACTGATTGGTTTTAGAATAAACCACCAATTTATCTTATATATTTTTGCTGCATATGCTACAGAACAACAGCAGTTGTGCCAAGCAGTGCCAGCCCGAGTTATTTTCTGTTCATTGCCAGTTCATTCAATAAATACAGTTAACAATCTAGTTTCTGAGTACTAAGTTATTAACTGTTAAGTTATTAATTGTTATTAACCCAACAATAGCGGGGTCAATTAATTTTTTTGCAGTGGGCCGTGCAAACATATGTGTTTGGTTGTGTGGGCCGCGAGTTGAAAAAGGGTGACTGGAATAGGTCTGTGTTATGGTGTGTGTATTTGCTGTTACTCTGCGGTGGATCAACCTTCTGTGAGGTATTTAAGACTGTTTATTGTATCTTCCTCAGTTACATGTTTCTCAATTTTTTTAGGTATTGGCAAATGTCATATCACTGGATATGGGAAAGCCTTTGAGCACCTTGGGTCAAGGAGGACGAAGCCGCTGGAAGAAGCCGCCTCCCCTCATGCCCCAGATCAGAGAGAGAGCATGTGCGGCTGCTGGACTCTGCCCCTCACCCGAGGCCTGCTTCCTCAAAACTGCCCCACCTTCACGAACCTCACAGCACGATGAGGAAACCATATTCCTGTTAATTTTGAACGCTATTTCATTTTATTCCCATTTTTTATATATATTACAAGTATGTTGATTTATGTAAATAAAAGCCTCTGAGGCCTGATGCCACATCCACTGTGTCTGTAGTTTGCTCCTTCCACCACTATATATATCCCTGGCATCACTGGAGGATGGCAGTCCGGCGGAGCTTACACCATGATAATGCTAGGCTGAGCAAAGGAGGTACCAGACAACAGCAGAGGAAGAGGCAGGAGTAAATTTGTGAGCCTCTGGGCTTTCGGGGCTGAACTTATGAACAGGAGCCCCCCTTGGGCTGGACGTTGGAACAGGAACTTTCTCTTCTGTCACGATCGCTGCTGGAAGGAACACGGAGCAGTGGAATACACAAAATAGTATTTATTAGATCCAAGACACGGTGGTAAATCCAACTCAAGAACTGGGAACGAGGACTGACTCATGAACATAACATAGCAGACCCGAAAAACACAGACTGAACAGTCTCTAATGTAATTAGGGAAGAACGAGACACACCTTGGCACACCAACACACCAACATGGGAAAACCAGGTCAGGGACATATGGTGCATTCAAGTCATCTCGTATAGATTGTATTTACGAGTTGAATGCAGATGAACGCCACCACAATATCGTAAATACCATTGGGGAGCTCTGGATTATTTTTAAGCCCCGATCTGTATGAGTTGGGGGCGTGTCAGTGATTATTTAGCTGTGATATTGTCAGGCTTTACTATTTACAGCGCAGTAAGTTAATTGACAACACATAATATGATGGTATTATAACTTGTAACGTTGGCAGTGGGTTCATAAATGAATTTACAACATTAAAAAACAAAGTATACCCAATGCACATTTTTTTGTTCTTAATTTTCTAGAACAAGAGTTTAAGAATATTGCTGTTTTTTTGTGTTATTAATTAAAAGAAAGTACTCCCGCACATGCCGTCGTAAGCACAACTTCCCTCCTCGTGCGTATGAACTTCCCAGGAGGACTTGAATGCAGCAATAGAGTAGGAATACACACAGAGAGAGTCCAGGGGCATGACGCATAGCTCTTTTGTTTTAATATTAATCAAGACTGCCTATTACATATCTCTCACGCTGTTTCACTTTCGCTCTCACTCACACGAACATGTGAAAGCCTCTGCCAGGAAGCGGGGGACTAAAGAACAATATTAAACCAGTCTGTGGACCATGCAATTTCAATTACCAAAGAGAATCAAAAAGCTGAAATGAATTTAAATTGATTCCTCCATTAAAAAAAAAAAAAAAAACGTGTTAGCAGTCCCCTTGGTGACGCAGACTAAACTTTGGATCAAATCTGTTGTTTATGTGTATACACTCTAAAAATGCTGGGTTGTTTTTTCAACCCAAATGCTGGGTTGAGACCGCTGCATAGGACTTTGGGTTGTTTTAACCCAAGTTTGGGTTGAAAATTGTTCTCGATTTTAACCAAGCGACAAAATGTAAAGTTATCGTTTATTGTTTACCCGGTTGTATGAAAGGCGGAAACAAAGGAGCTTAACGTTATATTAAAAAAAAAATGCGGACACGGTTTTCGCCTCAGACACGGAGGTCTTAACGGCCTCATTTAACATTACTGAACGGAAGAGGTACTTTTAATATAACGTCTGTGAATGTTTTTTGTCATATTTATATAAGATTTTACATTATCTGCACTTTTAGAGGTTTTAATAGACTGTTATGGTTAAGGTTACACTCATGTTAATTTAATTTTAAACTGAATATACGTTAGTCTCCTAAAGGAAACGGCATTGTGTAGTAAAGACTAGCATAATTCTTTTGAGGTTGTTGAAGTGGTAATTATTAAAAGTATGTTTTGCATGTAATACATACAGACGGTTGGTCTGGGAATGACTCTGGGAACGCCCTGTCACGTGATGTGAATTTAGCCCATGGGGGAAAACATTACATTGGCGCCAATTGAAATACACAGGACAATCATGCCGAAGAGTTGCTGTGTCGTTTTCTGTACCTCCAATAACAAATGTTAACAAATTAACTGAAGTTCTACATCCTTCCTAATAAACATACAGAACCGAAAAGGACTGACAAAATGGCTACAAGTTGTGAGGATGATCAAGGGAGTTTGTGAAATCCCAAGACTAAGCATGTGTATATGTGCAGTCGGTATTTCATCACAGGCAGGCTACATTAACATTGTGTTCATTATTAACATTATCAAAACTGTGTAAGGTTGTTTCAGAAATTGTCGTGGATACAGTATATAATTAGCCTTATCATTCTAACTAAAGCAAAACTGTAGCCTAGTGTCGAACCTAAACTCACATGAAAACGCGTCTGCTAAGAGCTATAGTCTACGTGTTACGCAGGTATACGCCGTATACCCACTAGAAAAGGCCAAGGATTTCCATATACCCACTTAAAAAAGTGTGAGGATACGTAGCAACTGCAAGCAACTTGCGGAATCCAGTCAAAAATGGATCTTGCTATATAAAGCAGAGCGTCACAGAATTTGGCCATTTTTGAATTAATACATCGACAGTAGTGCTGTACAATGAATCAAATATCGATATGGACTAGTGTATATGAATATTATACATTATATTAATATTATAAGTTAAAAGAGACTACAATTGTTCTACGCATCTCTAGGAATGAGCGTATATATGTGCATTTTTGTCATTCCAATACACACGATATTCGCTGTGTTTTCTCCACGCCGACCTCACCTTCGCCACGCCCCCAACTATGACTATATGCTGACTGTATGTATATTTCAGACTTGTTGAGCTTGTGTCTTCATTGTCCCCGTGCCGAGAGTTGTTAAAGACACAGAAGCTGTTTGTGTGAGGAGTCACGGTCTGTGTGAGGAGGAGGCGGTGTTCTCAGCTTCTTCTGAAAAGAGAGACAGAGGGGTTTAAGGTGAGTAAACTTCAGAATTCCAAAAAGTTATCTTTGACATGATAACTTAATTCTTTTCAGAACTCAAACTAACTGGAGTTAAGGACACCGAAGTCTGCTTATGCGAGGAGCCGGTTTTCTCAGAAAGATAGTGTAAGGCAAGTAAACTTCATAATTTCATGTTATCAGTTATCAGTTGCCGTTTATTTATTTATTAATTTTTTTCTTTCACTAAGAGTAAAATAATATTAGTTTTTTTTTTTTTTTTTTTTTTTTTTAGATGTTAAAAGCCAGAGACATGGGGCAGCATCATTCTTTTGAGATTTGTTTTTAGTTATTTTTAGAAAATACATGTTTCTGTTGTCTCCTGCCTGTTTACTTCACATTTTTATGAAACAGTGCTCATTTCATTAAAACCACTGATGTCTGTGTTGTTCATTGCAGAACTCAAACCAGCTTTGGAGTTGTCTGATTTGGAGGGTCATAATTCTTGGTCTTCCCTCTTAAAGGTACAGTCAGAGTTGGGTAGTAACGAGTTACATTTACTTCGTTACATTTACTTGAGTAATTTTTCGGGGTAACTAATACTTTTCGGAGTATATTTAAAGATGGGTACTTTATACTCTTACTTGAGTACATTTTTTGGGAAAAATCTGTACTTTTACTTCGTTACTGTGGGCGACGCCCCTCTCGTTACTTTATCTTAATGCAATAAATGCTTCAGTTTATTCCAAACGCGCCGTCTACTTTTCTCTGGGCAATGAGCGATGCCCATTCGCGAATGATTCATTCTTTTGAGTCAACTCTGTTCAAAGGCTTGATCAAACCAATTGGCAAACGAGTGAATTGGTTCATGAATCAGTTTGATTGAGTCGTTCAGTTCCATGCTGCACGCGCTGAGCTCTGAAGCGGTTCACTCAGAGTTGTAACGTTTAAGAATATTAGCAGCGTTGAAAACGGGGCTATGGAACTGCACTGAATTGAAAGCTAATCTGCAAAGACTATTATTTGCTTGCGATTGACATCCTTATTAGATGAACGCGTGTGCTGTCTACTGTTTAACAGGTACCCAGACAGCACATGTACGTCTGGCCGACGTCGGCCCAATATCGAAACGTCGGCCTCTATACCTAAAACATCTATAAAACATCGGCCTGGCGGAGGCCGATATAATTTGGTCAGTGCTCTGTTCTCCAGCTCATCAATCGTCGGCCCTGAGTTGGTTCACGACCGCGGGCCGATGCCGCGCTTCTCTGTGTGCGCGTGCCCAGTATTCGTCTCTTTTAGCCACCCAGAGAGAGAGAAGAGGATAATCCCAGCGACATCTGTGGCTCTGAGGTAACGTTACGATTTCACTTCAGCTCAATTAGACAAAAAATACTACTTTGTTAATTCTGTGACACTGAAAAATACTAGTAAGGTACCCGGTGTGTTTTATACAGTCTATGGGCAGCTGAAGAGTCTGGCTCATTTTCAAATAATGTTACCGTTAACTTTTTGAGCCAACGGTCACGGTAGCGATTTTTTTTAACATTAATGTTACGCCTTAATGCGTTTTCAGAAGTTTCTCGGAGGGAAAATGTAAAAGCGGGTTATTAAAGAGAAGTCCTGACTGCTTTTTCACTGTGTTTTTCACTCTTTTACAGGCTTTCAGAAATAATCCGGTGAAATAATATGGTGAGATATTGTTGCTGTTGCTTCTGAACTACAAAATGATTTTTAAATTTATTATTGAATGAGACTGTACATTATAAATGTAATGATTTAACTCTAGATGTTTGTGTAAATGCTGTGTGTGCGTTGAGTCCTGCGCGAGCGGGGAGCAGAGTTGCCATGGAAACGGGGCATCAACACAAAAACCGTTACTGGCAAGCAGTAATCTCCGTCTCTCGCTGCAGTTTACACTGTTTTGGGTAAGTTTAGTCGCTAAAATCACACTAATATTATATACAAATGTTCCTGACACGTTTCTTGCTTGTTATTGACATGTTTCAATTAAATTTATTTTATAGAAACGGTTTAGTGTCTTCGGAAAAGTCCGTTATCATTTTAGCAGTTTTCAGGTAGGCTAACTATATAGATTGAGCTCTTGTTGATGAAACTCTGGGCTTTTAATCAAATCTTCGATTTGATTAAAACAAAATGATTTTTAAATTTATTATTGAATGAGACTGTACATTATAAATGTAATGTTTTAACTCTAGATGTTTGTTTGTGTAAATGCTGTGTGCTCGTTGAGTCCCAAGTATCCCAGAGTGCAGTCTGGACGATGGGGCGGGGCGACACGTTGGGGCGGAGCGACACGTGTCGCCCCGCCCACCTCAGCGGTTATTGGTTTATGATTAAGATGAGCTTATTGGTGTACAGATGAGTGACGATTTTACAGCTTATTGGTATAGAGAATTATGACGCTATTAGCAGGATTGGAATGCGGAAATAGACACTAAGATGAATAAACTTTTAATAAAATTAAAAAGTGAATATACATGTTGTGTTTTTGCATTTATTGTTGCATTTCCACAACATCCCGTATAAATACAAAGAGTTTTGGATTACGACGAACAGAATAAAAATAAATGGTCTACTCCCTCAATGGCTGTAGTGTAGACGCTACCTCGGCATTACTCGCTGGTTTGAAAATGACACGGCAATATTATGCGAAGTATGGTTACGTAGATAGTCATGGAGTACCTTGATTTATATATTCAAATAATATATACATACATATATATATGTGTGTGTGTATATATATATATATATATATATATATGTGTGTGTGTGTGTGTGTCGTGTGTGTAACAAATTGTCACCAGTCTCTGAACGTCACCAATAATATTCTGAACATTCCCTTGGCCCCTACGAAAATTTACTATGGTTCTGCTACAGTAACTATAGTAAAACTATGGTGTTTTTATAATTACAGCTCACAGTAATTAATGTGCCAACAAATATTTTTACTACAATAAATCCATGGTTACTTTTTGCAAGGAAGGAACAATACAGGTTCTAAAGAACTTGCCCAAAAAGACTTGTTACTTTCTGTTATTTGTTTTCTGAACTGCACTACTGAAAACCTCATTAATCCTCACAATCCTGTCACAGCTACACTAAGAATCCATTATGAGCAATGCATAGCAAATCATGTTATCATCAAATATGAGAAACCTTAAAGAATGATAGACTGATGTAAATGACTGAAACCTGTTGTCATGCACGTGTTTTCCATAGCTTTTTTATTAAAACATTATACAGTGCAAAGTTTAACTTTAAATTACATCAATTAATAATCAAAACCAGTTGATCTCAGCCCATTCTCTATTTCCCTTCAATGAACTTAACACACAAATGTGTTTCATGCCGCAAAAAAAAAAAAAAAAAAAAAAAAACAGTCCTTGGAACAAAATCCTGTGTAAACAAAAGCCCAGAAGATCACCACGCCGGTCTCTTCCCTGTACCCTGGGTTAAACTTGAAAAGGGCTCTGCACTGCAAGTGTTCCCTGATGCTGTACATCCGTCTGAACTCGTTCCGGTCAGGAGACAGGAGGACAATTCTTCCAGTTGGCCACAACTTATAGTGTAAAGACAAAATACATGAAAGATAATAATAATAATACAAAAAAAGTTTAACAGCCTTCTACTACAAAATTCAATTGGAGAATGAGCATTAAACGGGGAAATCTTACTGTCTAGCCGGGCAAACTGTGCCGCTTTCCGAAAAACTTCGGAGCACATCCCTAAACCATCTGCAAACCAGAGAAAGTGTCAAATATGCAGAGTCACCCGCCGACAAAATAACTTCCCTGAGGATTTCCAGTGGAAGCTGTTGAATCAAAAACATACATAGGTTTATTTATACATGTATATAAAAGTTATTAAACATTATATAAACACTGAATACAGACAACCTTGCTTTAAACAAACTCTCATTAAAAACTCTATAGATTGTTGTCACAACTGCATACTCATTCTTTTATAATAACACTAATAAAATGTTAATATATACAGTACTGTGCAGAAGTATTAGTGTTAGTATTTTCACATTGAAAAAAAACTGTTTTAAGCCAATTATTTATATATTTTGCTGTTGTGTGTCAGTAGGATATATTAGTTTACATTTCCACACATTCATTTTGCCATTAATTGTAATAATCCAGTGAGATATTTGTATATATTTGTATGCATGATCCACATGAAGATCTTTTACATTGAATATAAATATTTCTATCTTATATGGTGAACAAAATCCACATTAGATCGCAAACAGAAGTTATTTAAAAAACTTGCTGCTGTCTGAAAATGAATTAAGCTGAAATGTTTTTAAATGTCTTTGATGCTGATGTTAACTGATAGTTATATATTAAATAATCCACAGTATTGACCAATATAGTACTTGTACATAATACCAATTTCACATCTGAACAACTATGTAGCTGTAATAACTAAAATACCTCTGCATGTACACACATATGTAATTATTAGTTCTTAATGAATGTATGTGCACAAATAACCTGCTTTGCTGGACTCTGCCTGAAGACATGGTGAATGGTGAAGTTCCTCCCCTCAGTGGTTGAGCTCTAAAAGAACAAATGTCAAGAGGTAGGTATATTGCTAGATATAGTACAGAGTAATGTTTCATGTAGCAACATTCAAACAGCTACATACATTTGCGGAGTAAAGCTGTCCAGGAGAACAGAACACCACCACCTCCTGATCATGTCATCCTGAAAAATAATAATAATAATAATATACACACAAAAATCATGCATGTCTGTTCAAATAACTTGACAAATGTGATGCCATACCTCTGTAAAATCGAACCTATGAACTAAAGCCATGTACAGAGTGTACTGTTACAATCCACAAAGAACAATAAAATGAGCAATTTATAACAATTATTAACAATAATTATTCAAATTGAACGTACCATGGATAAATAAATGATCGAACATCGCATTTCATATTATAAGATATTTACACAACCACCTTTACTCACCTCAAGCAATCAACGGAATAGCGTTATTACTCTGCTGCTGTAGTTGCCACCGTTCTGTTTGTTTCAACGCAAACTGCCCCCTGCTGGCTCGGAGGAAAATGTCAAAGGCGGGGAAAACAAATATGGGCGGGGCGACACGTGTCGCTCCGCCTCGAAGTGTCGCCCCGCCCCATCGTCCAGACTGCACTCTGGGGTTACTCTTGAGTCCTGCGCGAGCGGGGAGCAGAGTTGCCATGGAAACGGGGCGTCAACAGAAAAACCGTTACTGGCAAGCAGTAATCTCCGTCTCTCGCTGCAGTTTACACTGTTTTGGGTAAGTTTAGTCGCTAAAATCACACAAATATTACATACAAATGTTCCTGACACGTTTCTTGCTTGTTATTGACATGTTTCAATTAAATTTATTTTATAGAAACGGTTTAGTTTCTTCGAAAAAGTCCGTTAGCATCTTAGCAGTTTTCAGGTAGGCTAACTATATAGATTTAGCTCTTGTTGATGAAACACTGGGCTTTTAATCAAATCTTCGTGTGTGTATGAGATATTTTGATGGCACTTTGAATGTTTTGCTGGTGATTTGTCAGTATGTTATTGGAAAAGGCTGATTTACTGAATCGATGACGTCACTTACAGTGAGAGTGTAATCGGCTGAAATCAAGTTCACATTAGTTTCGATATTTCATGATAAACAGATATTAATACAAATTGTTCTGTGATTTCAGGAGGACAGAAAGAAACTCTACAGAACAGAAGTGAAGCTCCAAGATTTCAACATTTCTGAAGGGAGATTCTGACTTAGAAATACAGGTGACCTGAAGAAGCTCATGAAAAACATGAATATGCCTTTTTCAGAATAAATTTCACCAATTTTAAGAAGTCCCTGACATCATAACGTAAGTCACACTCAACCTAAAACTAAAAATATAGATTATGTTATTTTAAGATTATATTTTTAGTAGTAGAATATGTATATTACATGTTATTATAATTGTTACATATTATTCTGTCTTTTATCTCCATTTCACCTCTACTCTAGCTTGTTTCCTTCTAATGAACCTGGAACTGCAGAGTAAATATTGTTGACTCGGTGTCAGATTGCTTGTTTTGTTCCTGGATTTTTCAGTGATGATGAGCAGAGTCTGAGTGAACCTGCTGTCAGACAGTAAGTACCGTGGGGTTTCAGTCAGGGCCTTCAGTAAACAACTGTTAGATACCTGTACACATCTTACACATCTCTGTTACAGCTAACTCAGTCGTATGTGTAAAGGTGCGGTCACACTAGCCTTTGAACGTGCAAAATTATTTCGGACGCCGCTGCGAATATGGGCGGGAGCAAGATATAACGGTTTCCCCTTATCACAACATGGGTTAATCTGTGCTTTTACTGTGTCTTTGGTGATGGCGTCGAAAGCGTCTTATTATATTGCACTCTGTCTCTCTCTCTCTATAAATATACACACTAAACAATAAAAAAAATATAGAACGTGTCCTCATTCAAATGTGCCATCTGTTCCTGTTTCCATTGACACTGCGAACCATGCAGCTTCTTTTTTAATTATCTTTTAAATATGTATTATATAAAATAGGATGCTGCGCTACGGCTAAAATTAGCACTTCATTTTTAAATTTCTGTACAGAGAGGTCACGCAGTGACGTATCATTCATCTACTGGTCCCACGACTTCACGTGATGCGAATTCGCAGGTCAAAGTTCACCAAACTTGAACTTTCGAATGCAGCGAAATGCGAAAATTTTCGCATGAGCCTGGGTTTCCGGTCTGACGCATTTGCATGCGTATGAATGGAAGTCAGTGGAATGGAAAGTGCAGTGTGACCGCCCCTTAATGCACATATTATGCCCCACACAGGCTCTCAACAACAATGACGGGGCTGATCAACAACTTCAGCAGTAGGCTAGATTAGTGTGGGTTAAAGGGATAGTTCACCCCAAAATGAAAATTTGCTGTTAATTTACTTTCCCTCAGGTCTTCCAAGGTGTGGGTGACTTTTTGGTAACAATTTATAATAAAGTTCAGTTGTAAGTCACTTTTAAGCGAGTAGTTAATGATGAACTAATCATTTACAAAACATTCATAAGCGCCTAATAAGTGATATACTAATAATTTGTGTACTTTTTGTAAATTCATTTTAAAAGTCATTTACAAGTAATTAGATTATGATTAACTAATTATTTACAAAACATGACTGTGTTCATAGAAATAAATGATGTTAATATTTTTATCTATGTTCTGTAGATTAAGTTATAAATAATTTACAAGTGACATGAATATACATTCACTAATGATTAAGTAATATGATATGATTTACACATCTTTCATAAGCAATCTTAAAAAAAATAAAATCACAAAAAAAAAAAACCAAACAGATCCTTAATTTTTAATATTTACTAGTTAATATATTATGAATCACTTATAAATCATTGAAATGTCAACATTGTATTATTATCTCAATAAACAGTATAAATCATTTACAAAGCTTTCTGCACCCCCCAATCTAAGGTGTAAACTACTCATCAGTTGTAAATGTTTTACAAACTTTGTGGTTTTCAGTTGTGTGTGCGTATGTGTGTGTATATATATATATATATATATATATATATATACACACACACACACACACACACACAAAATCAACCAACCTGTAACCGGAAAGTTTACATTTACAACTGATGAGTAGTTTACACTTTAGATTGTGGGTGCAGAAAGCTTTGTAAGTTATTTATAACTTAATCTACAGAACATAGATAAAAATATTAACATCACTTATTAATCATCTATGAACACATAGTCATGTTTTGTAAATGATTAGTTTACCATTAGCTAATTACTTTTATTACATGGCTCTGTGGGTACTTGATTCTGATTGGTCAGTTGCGACATTCCGATGCATGTTATCCCTGGATAACAACCTGTAAAATGTAATAACACAGGCTCATCCGGGTAACAGTAGTTGGTGCTGTACTCTTGCTTTAACTATTATTTTCTTGGTGGAAACTGTGCATTTGTTTAGCTAATAAATTATATAAACTGTGTACAACAGTTGTGTACAATTGTTTAATTATGTCATCCTGGTTAGGGTTGGCCTGATTGACGATGCCATCGTCCATCGCCGATGGCTGATAGACATCACGATGCTGCGCCGGAAACAGCGTCATCAGCTCCAGTATCTCGCCCGTGCATCTGTTGTCATGCGACAGAGAAGTCACATTCTATAGACAGTTTCTATAGACAGTTGTGAACGTGCTGACAGCTGGTTGCCCAGGCTATGGATTAAAGGTAATACTGTTGTAAGTAGTGTTAATTTTCTCTTAAATACCGATCATTTCGCTTCATTAGACCTCAATGTATCACCAGTAGCCACCGGTATTGATTTGGTCTTTTTTTTTTTCTGGACATCCACACACCACCACAGTATTATCAACTAGATATCAACCGATAGTAGATTTTTCCAATACTAATACTAATAGCTAGTTTGGACCACACTGGCCGATACCGATTTATAAACCAATAGTTTTTAAAATGAATACTGAACAAAATGGATACTGAATGAGAGCAGCGGTCTGCGGTCACGCTGCGGGTTCCCGGGTTTGTGTCTGTTCTCAAACCATTCCATGTATTTCAACTGTAGAAAAGGTTGTTCCGAGCCGAAACTGACTTCTTTCATATTTGTCGACCAATATACAGAAAACTACATCAGTATATCATCATAAACACAAACGTTTTTGTCTTACATGAATGTAAACAGATGAGAAAGAAAACACACACGTACAGTATTTTTGTTTAAAGAGACAACAGCCTAATAAACGCGCTGTCTGTCATTAATGTTAATCAAAGAACAAAAGAAAATCATTCACTGATCTCGACTGAATATATTTAATAACTTTAATTGATTAATCTTTATTTTATTTATAAAAAGAAAACTATGCAGTGTTTTTAAACTTTTAATTACAGTTTCTGTACCTGAAATTTTGTTTAGTTGTATTTAGGATATTGCTAATTGATTTGTTTGTTCATATCTTACTACTGACTGGTTACTTGTCTTTAACACTTTAATATTATTATTAATTAATTGTTTTTGCTATGGTATTTTTTTTTTTTTTAAGCACAGGCAAAATTCTTCTTGCAGTGTTTTGTAAGCTGCTGATTTTTGCTCATGTTATTCAGCTGTAACAGAATGCTTTGGAAAAAGACAGAAACATGTTTGACATCTAAATGTTTGACTTAATTTTTTT
This sequence comes from Carassius auratus, assembly GCF_003368295.1. Taxonomy (NCBI): domain Eukaryota; kingdom Metazoa; phylum Chordata; class Actinopteri; order Cypriniformes; family Cyprinidae; genus Carassius; species Carassius auratus. The sequence goes on from NW_020527671.1 coordinate 38,450, forward strand.
ATATTGGATTTTTTATCTTATTGGAATCGAAACTAGGAATCAATAAGCAGAATCGGAATTGGAATCGATAAAATTCAAACGATACCCAACCCTACACACCGGACGCGTCACATTTTATTTGCTGCTATTTTAGAACAGTGCATGATTATCTAATCATGTGCAGCGTCTTTGAGAAGTCACAGTTATCACACACACCGGATGCGTCACATTCAATTCAAGCAGCAGTCTAAAACTGTTTATTTAATCACCAAACGGACATAAGTTTGCTTCAGGAATGAACTATGTGGCATATGTGTTTAAAGTTCAGTGTAAAAAAAAAAAGAGCAAACGGAAAGAAAATGCGCAATCTGTATTACAGCTTTTTATATGAAGCATACAGACTGTATTAGAGCCACAGAAAGACCAACGTTTTGCTGTAAAATGCACAATACATAATTTATAGCCTAGGGTGAAGTCATTATGTAAATTTACAATGATTTGAGATTAATATAATGTTATTTAATAGAAAACTATGTGAACGGCTGCATTTAAACTCGCGTTTGAAGTTTCCCACTCTGTGCAGCGCACAGTGTCACATGGCAAAACAAACGCAACACGGAGAAATATCTCCATGGATTTTGCAGATAACCGATAGTTCTACAAATCAACTATCGGTGCCGATTAACCAGCAAAACCAATGAATCGGTCGACCTCTGTTATAACGATGTGCATGATACAATACTCATCAAATAATAAAGAACTCTTTTCATGTCCCTTGACTCAGATTAAAAAGTAATCACGGCAAACAAAATAACTTGTGCTTGGTGTTAGCTGTTAGCCACTCATAGCACGCGTAGTTGCAATCTTTGAAATGGTGCATAAAAATGTTGCTGGCCTTCAGTTTAGGTGTAGGTCTTCCTTTCTCAGTTGTAGGTCTTCATTTCTCAGTTATTCTCTTTTTGTCTGCAAAATAGCACCTTAAAAAAGCATTTTAGTACATTGGCAACCAGGTCTGTAGGCTGTATTTTCTTTTCATTTAATTTCACTTTCGTACTTTGGAAATCCCTGACTAAAAGGGCAGTCTAACGCTGGGGGTAGCACTGGGCACGTCTCTAGACCCAGAGGGTGTGCTGTCATTGAATGTCAAAATTTGATTGGCTGATGATTCTGTCATTAATGCTTGTAACAAATCAGATGTGACTTCTTTCATCAAAAGGGTAGCACAATCTGTTGTGCTGGCCATAGACTTTTTTAATGTAGGATATTCCAGGTCAACCTCAACTAAACTAATCACAAGCAATTTGTGAACATTACACAAATGTAAATGATAGCAAAATAGTCTTTAAAAGCTTTTTTCACACAATTTTGTTTTTTATAGGGCCAGCAGAGCCCTGCTCACCCTGACGGCCCACCGCTGCTGTCAGACAACATCTCCAAGATGCTATAAACTGCAGGAACAGTAAGTACAATCTTGAACATACACAACTGTATCATAAGTTTGGGAAGGTATGGTTTTTTGTGTTTTTGAAAGTCTTTTATGGCAACCACAGTTTAATATATGAAATGAAAACAGTTCACTACAATTTAAAATAATAGTTTTCTATTTGAATATATTTAGAGAAGTAATTTATTCCTGTGATGGTAAAGCTGTATTTTCAGCATAATTACTCCTGTCTTCAGTGTCACATGATCTTCAGAAATCATTCTTATATTCTGATTTGCTTCTGAAGAAACATTTCTGACTATTATCAGTGTTGAAAACCGCTGTGTTACTTCATTTTTTCAGGATTCTTTGATGAATAAAGTTTTAAAACAGTACAGTGTTTGAAACAGAAATGTCTGTTTTAACTTTTGATAATTGATAAGACAGTGATAATAATTGAACATGTTTATTGAGCAGCAAATCAGAATGATTTCTGAAGGATCATGTGACACTGAAGACTGGAGTAATAAAAATTAGCTTAGATCACTGAAATAAATTACATTTCACAATATATTCACGTAGAAAACTGTTGTTAAATTGTAATATTTCACAATATTACAGTTTTTTTACTTGCTTTTGATCAAATAAAGGCAGCCTTGTTGAGCAGAAGAGACTTTTCTCAAAGACGTAAAAAGAAAATCGTACTGACCCCAAACTTTTAACGGTAGTATAAATTACAAATATAATGTTCCACCTACTGAAATGTGTATTCCATTCTAAAGAGATGCCTGTTCCACAAATATTACATTTACAGGAATCACGTGAAACACTTCATCAATAAACTGATTTTTGAGAGCATTAGTGGCAGTGTGTCGATTTTTGTTTATTGATTGGTGAATTGGAAGTGGATGTGCGTTTATTAAACCTACTTGTGATTAAATCATATATATATATATATATATATAGCAAAATAAGCTCAAATTGAGGCAGCAGCATCTATGGTGCATGGCCTGTAGTGAGGTCACTAAATTCTAACACCAAGAATTTATCAAAGTCCACTAAAGGAAGCAAAACCTATTGGTATTTTACTTTGAAAATAGCCTTCCAAATAATATTTGGGGCTCGGACACACTTTTTTTGTTGTTGTTTAAATTAAATTAAAATACATAGTTTAGTATTCACACAACACATCTAATAACCATGCACTCCAGTTATATGTGATTAAATAAATAATATTTTGTCTGAAATAATATGAACAGCAGCAGCTATTCTAAACTTTCTCCTTTTTATTTCCTGTTTCTATCTCAGGATCGCCATCTCAAGGTTTCTAGAGATTACACCAGCTCCAGACTGAATCCAAACTCACTTGTGAAGACTTCAGATGACACCAATGCTCACAAAGACTACAGACGACAACTGTACATGAACACACAAAACAAATATTATCCTTATTTTGCCTATGAGGGTAAATTTGATTATTTTCAAACTGCTTTATTGTAACGTCTCTTATATCTGTAAATGAACAATATTTACTCTCTGAGTTATGTGGACCTACATGTCCCCTTTTATTTGTAAGCATCACTTTAAAAACGTTGAAAGATAATGTTAATGTTAACTGAATACAAAACTAGAGACTTGTTTAGTAAGATTTTATCAGAAAATATTTTTGAACTTTTATCATGCAATTTAAAACATTTTAATTGCTTAATTAGTATTGTTTGCCTGGTTTTATTTTGTGTTTATGTAACTCTTTTTAAAAAGTTCTTGGCATAAAGTTCTCATGCGATGCTGACAGCACTGAACTCCATGACTTTTTATTATGAACTAGATGGTCTTCCCAGTGAGTCTCAGTCATCTCTGGCTTTTTAAACTGTAACCTTGAAACATGCATTTCCTGTAAACCTACTTTGAAATAAGTATTGTCAAAAGGTGCTATACTCATACAACATTTAACCATGCAAGTACTGTAGTAATGGTTATTTTTGTTTTTACTATGGGTTTACTGCAAAAGCTGTAGTAAATTCATGGTGATTGTAGTAAAACTATGGTTGATTTAGTTTTTTCTATGGTTTTACTGCAAAAGCTGTAGTAAAATCATGGTTAATGTTCAAAAGACTACAAATAATCCCGAATTATTCACTTTTGATCAAAGCATCTGGTAAATGTTATTGTATTTGTACATGTAATATGAAATAAATGAAAATATTAATAAAGTTGCGTCTGTTCTTGAGAGTGGTGTGTATTGTTTTATTATAAACCAGCGGCGGTAGCCGCGGGTGGTCCGTAACGATGAGCAAAACGCCGGTGAAGCGCGTCCACGCAGAGCGGCCGGGATTTATCGTCGCAGCATCGGCCGGAGAGCATTTCCGATCAGAGGCCGACGTCGCCGAGACATCTTGCCTATTAGCAAACGCTCCCTGAGCGATATCGTCCCGATGGAATTTTATAGGTCGGCTCGACATCGGCACAACGTATGTGTTCTGTCTGGGTAATAACTTGGGCTACATTCGATTACAGTACACGATACCACTGTGACATTAGTTTGTTGTACGTGTGTGGCTTATAACAGGTTGAATGCAGCTTCCAAAAGACAAAGAATAGCCGATTAAGATTTTATTAATTTTAATACAATCACACCAGTGCGAGTACGTTCAGCAAGTCATATCATCAGCTGCTAAATTCAGATCTGTGATCGCTTGCTGGCGCTGAGCCATAGACAGACGCGTTTTTACAGCGCTGCGCATTAACCAATCACACACGGTTCTATTGAGCTTTTGAATGCAATCAGGCCAATCAGAGGTGTTCCGATGAGTCATCGCTGAAATGCCGGCACTTCCTTCACTCGCTCACTTACTGAATACCTCTTTCTGCCGAATTCTCTCGTCAGAAACAACAAAGTGCAGATGTGTGTACGAATCTATAATTAAGATATTGATTTCACAGTGTTAACAGTTTCAGTGATTTTAATGGTAGTTTCTGAGAGTGAATGAAATCTAGACTGTCAGTGAAAATTATGTTTAATAATGTAAATGTTATTTGCTCTCTTTCTGAACAATGAAAGATTAGTAGCAATATTTATATCACATTGACTTTCAATGTTAAATTCACATTTAAAATAAAGTCAGTCGTATTAAAAATATGTTATGGCATGACACCTATATTTGTTACTTAAATAAACAGACAGGGTTTTATAATAAATTACATAAATTGGATTAAAGGCTGATGAAATATATACATTTATACACACACACATACATTACATACATTTTTTGTCTATATATCTATATAAAAAAAGGCTCCGTATATATGACCCAAAGTAACTAGTAACTAACTACTTGAGTAGATTTTTTATCCGATACTCTTTTACTCTTACTCAAGTAACTATTCAAGACTAGTACTTTTACTTTTACTTGAGTAAATATTTCTAGAATTACTTTTACTTTTACTTGAGTAAAGTTTTTGGGTACTCTACCCACCTCTGGGTACAGTTCACACAAATAATAATTGAATAGCCCTTAAGTTTCCTGGATTTCACAGGAAATAAACAGAACAGCCCAGTGGAAATGAGAAGGTGTCAGCAAAATATTGTATCGTGATTTATATTCCACCTTCATGTGCAAATTATTTCCTTGCCTCCTCATTATCATGAGTACAGACTATTTTTAAGTTCACTGTTGGGATGTGTGTGTAATTTCGAAAAGTGTGAGCTGGTCTTTGAGTATTATTTAAATTGCTCATGGTTGATGTTGAGGTTTGTGAGAAGTTGGCATGAGAAAGAGGGAGATATTATGTGCATCAGGTATGAAAAAAATGGTGTTATACAGGTGGATCTCAAAAAAAAAATGTATATCATGGAAAAGTTCTTTATGTATTGGAATTTAATTAATAAAAGTAAACATTCTTATATTCTACATATTATAGTCATTGCACACAAATGAAATATATATATATATATATATATATATATATATATATATATATATATATATATATATATATATATATATATTTACAAAATAGCAATGTTCAAGATCTCCAAAGCAGGTTTAGTTATGCACTCAGTACTTGGTTGGGGCTCTTTTTGCACAAATTACTGTTTCAGTGCGGCGTTTCAGTGCGGCGTGTCATTGAGGCGATCAGCCTGTGGCACTGCTGAACTTCAGCTCCTCTGTATTGTTTGTCAGATGTTACTTATCTTCCTCTTCACAATACCCCATAGATTCTCTGTGAGGTTCAGGTCAGGTGAGTTGGCTGGCCAATCAAGCACAGTACTATCATGGTCATTAAACCACTTGGAAGTGGTTTTGGCACTGTGGGCAGGTGCTAATGTCCTGCTGCAAATTAAATCAACATCTCCCTAAAGCTTGTCCGCAGATGGAAGCATAAAGTACTCCAAAATCTCCTGGTAGATGGCTGCATTGACTTTGGACTTGATAAAACACAGTGGACAAACACCAGCAGATGTCATGGATCACAAAACCATCACTGACTTCGGAAAATTCACACTGGACTTTGGATTCTGTGCCTGTCCAGTCTTCCTCCAGACTCCAGACCTTGATTTCAAAATGAAATGCTAAATGTACTTTCATCTGAAAAAAGAACAAGAACAGTAACAGTAACAGTCCAGTTCTTTTTCTCTTTTACCCAGGTGAAATGACGTGTTTTTTTTTGTTTTGTTTTTCTGGTTAAGGAATGGTTAAGGAATGGCTTGGTTCTTGGAATGTGACCTTTTCTGAAGACGTCTGGACTGACTCTCCTTGTGGAGAGTGTCAATGATTATCTTCTGGACAACTGTCAAGTCAGTAGTCTTTCCCATGTTCTAAACTAGCCCAAGAGGTACCCAGTATTTATACTCAAAATTAATCAAACTAATCAAGCTCAAAGTGGAATATTCAAATTTTTTAGATACTGATTTTTTATTTTATTTTCCTAAGCTGCAAGTTGTAACCATCAGAATAACTGAAAAAAAACTCATAATCAAGACTTTTTCCATAATATTCTCTTTTTTATTATATATATATATATATATATATATATATATATATATATATATATATATATATATATATATATATATATATATATATATATATATATATATAGCCTGACTGCTGGCTTAGAGTATGTTTTACAATCTGTTGAACAAGAAAAAAAGAGATCCACACTCTTTCTAAGAGTAATGTGATGCTGCAGCACTGCAGAAACCAAGTCTAGGCTAGGTGTGTGCACATGTGCATGTTTGTTTATGTGTGGAACTGGGAGAGATAAAAGATGGGTTAGAGTGTGTGTCAAGGTCAAGCCTTTGGGCTGCTCTCTCACCTGGTAAAACTCATAAAAGATGGAAGACACCCTGCAATAGCTCCTCACTCTTGCCAAAACACAGGCACACATTCACTCACACTTACTGACATTTTTCATCATCTTCAATCCCTCCAGCTGAAAGAGGCTCTTTGAGAAATCTTTTATGCCATGGTTGTGTTAACTGAGAAAACCATGAAAAGATATTGTCAAAAGTAGCTTTAGAATTTTTTTTTTTTTTTTTCTCAAACTTTTGAACTGTAGTGTATGTAATTATATAACACGTTGGCAATGATGCAACAGTCATCCCTTCCGCTAACGAATAAACAATATTTTTTTAACACAACTTGTTTTTTGCAGGATCTCAGCTTTGATCAGGCCCTTGTAAGGCCTTGAAAAGACTTCATAACAATTGACATTGAGTGGAAAACCTAACATTTGCCTAGAATTTCTCCTTGGAAGTACAGTCGTTGTGTTGATGAAGTTCTGCGTTTGCTGGTTTTTATGTGCTATGCTTCTCATGACAGATCTGTTGATAATAAACAAACAGCGGTTGATTGAACAAGACAGAGTCAGGTATGATTTATGTTGCTGACATTGCCAGATCATTCTCGAAGAGTAATGTATTATGGGAATGGCCTGACTGATAATGAGTGTTGTACGAATGAAAGGACTGAAGTTTAAATCGATTAGCGTTTGGCTCTCACTCGCATCCATCACGAATCCGCTGATGTGTGCATTCCCAATCAGGTTCTGTTTTTCAGTGGAGGATTTGTAAATTAATCTCTCTAACAAAACCTTGAAGACTGTTTAAACAACAATGAGTTTTGGCATGCATGATTAACAGAAAATCAAGTATGAATGCGATTAAACTTCAATAGGAGGTTTATAATTCAGAATAAATTATTATTCCAGTATAACAGCTCCACAGCAAATATAAAATATGCAAGTTTTCTAAGCAAAACTTTGCTCAAAAGTTTATCTTATTGATTATTGTTTTTCTATTTTTAAACAAATGTTCCAGGTTCAGTAAAAGGAAAACTTTATTAATAGAAATTGTAATTTAAGATTGCCTTAACGGCTTGTCACTGGGGCAGTACCATCAAAGGGATATATCTGCAACCTGTTTACACCTAAATGGTCCATAGTAATACCTCAAGGACAAATATTACTAATCTAAGGTTATATTATGCAAATATTTGCATATGTTTATGTGCTTTATGTTCATTGCTTGGCCCTCTGTGTCCATGCTAAGTGCCTCACTATACAATGACAATGATTTTGCTAAAATAAATCAACAATTGTCAGTGGTAATCACAATTATGCCACAAATGCTGTCGACAGAGCTTAATTTGTAGTCAACAGTACTTTAAACAAAATAGTATTCTAATTGATTTTCCCTATTGCAATGTAATGTTGATAAAAATGTGTATGGTCATCTCCTTCCCATTTCCTAATCTGGTTAAATAGCCTCTTTCTTTTGCATGGAATCCATTACAAATCCCTGAGATAGACTAGTCATTTGCGCTGAAATAAACTGGAATCAGGAACTGTCCCATTGACGTAATGTGACTCATTATCAAAATCCAATTAGCCTCAAACAGTGAGTGACAATGAAGAGGAGGAATGCTTTATTATGTGTGTATTAGGCCCTCTGTGACAGAGCGGCAGATATGAAACTTATTTTTCTTTCTTTTTTATGTCATTACTTTGTTAATTAGGGTGCCATACTCTCTTTAGAGATGTTAATGGGTTCATCTCCCTATTTCTAAACATTTCATTTCCAGAAATATCGTTTAATATTTATCAGAAGAGATCCTGAGTCAGTCTTAAAGCTGAAAGAAAGGAGGATGGAAATAAGAGAGATTAGATAACTAAAAAATAATGAAAGCCATTCTTATTCCCTTTTTTTTATTCTGTTATTATTATTATTATTATTATTATAATTATTATTATTATTATTAGTAGTAGTAGTAGTAGTAGTAGTAGTAGTAGTAGTAGTAGTATTATGGGTACAGCTTGTTTAACATATATATATATATATATATATATATATATATATATATATAATTGTATTTCAATTCACTGAAAATGTTGACAGCTTAAAGAAGATGTCTCTCACTGTTTCACATGCACACACAGCAGTATAAAGTTCTCTGTTCCTCTAAATGGGCAAACAGGGAAATGAGCATGTGGGCAAAATTAGCAATAAGAACTTGTACTGATAATGTTGCTGTCCCGTTAATAACCCCCTTTCTCCTTTCCAACTCTTGAAATCTGATCAATGTCCATGTCTCGTGAAACGCTCTCAAGAACTGTGGCAGCACATCTGGGTTAATTGGCCACTTTTCCCAGGGCCCACAAAACATGTGATTTATGTAGCATTAGAAAAAACATGAACTTCATATGATCCTTATTTCAAATGGTGTCCTGGCGAAGGTTCTTGAATAGAACATGTAGACTTGCATCTAGTACCACAATGATAATAACAATCAAATTTTTAATTCCTAGCATATAAAGCACAAAATAAAATAAAAGAATTGTGGGAGAAGTAGGGAATGTGAGCAGACTTTTCATGCAAAATCAGAACTAGAAATCATGAAACCATTTGCACTTTTTTTTTAATGGGAAAACATGCCAGGCTGCATGTTTAGAGTATATTATGAGTTCTCAGATAGTTGCAGGTTGTTGTTTTCATCTTCTTAATCAATCATTATCTCCATCCCCATAATCACACTTCCTCCCAGAACTTCATACTTCAGACAATTAAATAATATCTCAATTGAACCATGTAGGGCACTGTCATTGTTTGTAATTGGTCTTTCCCCAGAGGAGCTGAAATGCCAGCGGTGTCATGTTGGCCCAAAAGCATCCCATCGTTACAAAAGAGCTGGAAGGTTAGGCTATGGTGCTATGTCGCTAATTAAAGCTAGTCTCTTCCTCTAACCACTGAATTATAGATGACAATTCATCAGCAGGGCTGGTTTATAATTACCAGCTTGCCAAAAGGACTTGTTTTCCTTCTCACGTTTTGAGCCTCATTGTTGGAATTATTCTCTTCTTTGATAGACCCGAGTTTTGCATCCATCTCTTTTTCATATCCGAATATAAATTATGGAGTCATACTGCCTGCCTGTAGTCACTGCACTCCCCAGTTGGCATATCATGCTGCATTTGTAATTTTCACTATTTGGACCGACATTGCTCTCTCTCACTCTCCCTTCCTCTCTCATTTGGACCGAGAGATTGCTCTGGAAGGGTGATGAGAGACAGCAATCTGTCAAGGCCATAGGTTACACTTTGCCATCTGCCATGGAGTGAGATTACGAGAGTTTGGCTGGCTTGCATTGTTTTGACTGTCTCTGCTCAATCCCAGATTTTCAACTATGCTTCTCACACACAGCATAGATGGAGGTGATCCTAGTGAAAGAGAGAGGATGAGACAGAGAAAGAGGAAAGGAGGCAAAAGATACTATCTAATTGAATGCTGAAGTGGAAGAATAAATCGATACAGTATGTCGTGACCACCCATGTGCTGTTTGTAAGGATCTGATGTCCTCCATTGGTAAAAAGAAATCAGTGTTTGTGGATATGTGGGTGGGTTGGAGGGGTTGTATAAGAGCCTGCATGTCTGGTGAACCATCTCATTATATCTATGTTTAGATCCACAATCCATATTCTCCTGCTCCATGATTTTGTTGCATTGATCATGTTGTAAGAGGGCAGATTGTTGTTTTGTGTGTCATTCTTGAAGATTTAGGACATACTGTAAACTTCAAATTGGTGTACAAAAAAAATTTCCCTCAAAAATTCTCAGAAAATTTCACAAATATTGTGAAATTCGAAGTAAAAAAAAAACAACAAAAAACCCCGGTATATGATTTGACAGAATAATGTTATTGTTTTAACTCCATTTTGCGCGCAAACACACACACACATATTCTGGTATACAGTATATGGTTTATGAGGACACAAATGTGTATAGTGAAATGGGTACTATGACGTAAGATTACAGGGACACTTCCCTATAATTCAAAAGGCTTTAAAAAAAGAAAGAAAAGGAAAACCCTTCCTAAATAGTATTTTATGAAATGAAAATAAAAATTGGCAGTAGTTTTCTATGAGGGGTTGGTTTAGGTGTAGGTCAAAAGTAAATACAGTGTGTACAGTATAAAAAAACATATAAAGTGTATAAACATTGCACAGAGTAGTAGCCATGATGTGTGAAGTGTGATACACAAGCATATGACCTTAATAACCAATTCTTTATAAAATAATGTGTTAGTCCAAACTATTCACAAAATGGTTTCCGATTCACTCGGGCAATCAGGGCTTTAAGAGATTCACTGAATTTGTGAAAAAACATTAAGCAGCTACTTAATTTTGTTGTTAAATGTCCCATTTAAGGAGCCAATGGTTCTATAAACTTTTTTAGCCCTGTTCTACAACTTTATAGTTCAGTTTACTATTTTATTCACAGTAACCTATCAGAGCAACACTCTTCCTGCATTCCTAATATATTCAGATCTTTTTTTAATCAGCAGCCCCTAATGAGTATTGTACCTTAGCATTCTTACCTTTAAGGATAAACAAAATTTGATATGTATGAACTATTGTATAAACAACAATCTTGCTTGACTTCCCTGGTATGATCAAAATATAATTTTCCATAACACAAGGGTAACAGGAGAATGTGGAGGTATTAATAGCCTGAAAATTTTCACTTCAGGCTGGATTCCAGTATCTGCACGGAGCACCCGAATGCTCCCTAAATCTTACAGTAGTTTGTTTGCATATGTGTCTGTGTGAGTATGTGTGCGTGTCTGAGGCTGTACTGCCTCAGGCAAAGTCGGAACTGCAGGTTGAGGCATCACTCTGTAGTCACTAATAAGGAGCCTAATCTTGTTCCACATGCTGTTATCAACAAACTGATGCAATTCTACACAGGGATGGGGATATTTTACAGAACACTAGTGTTGAGTGCTGCTGTGAAGGAATCAGGCTCACACTTTAAGATTAAAAATATCCAACATCACGCATCAGATGAGCAACTACGCTCTAAGGAGAGTTTCGCCTACATGTGCATATTTTGTCTGATCTTATCAATGTCTGTGGGTTCACTCTTTGCACCCCTGCCTAACTCCAATTAGGCTGGAGTTTGACAGTGCAATACACTCACATAATAGAGTAATGCTTCCAAAAAACATTATGTTTAACGAAGGAGTGCCCCGGTGAAAGAGTTTTCATTCAAACACCTGTTAAGCATATTCGTACAGTAGAAGCAGTGCAAAGTGATCCAGGAGAGGATGAGAACGATTCCTTACCAGTAAACTTAACTAATGAGCTATTGTGATGTATAAACCAAATTGGCCTTTCATTCTAAATACTATTATATCACTCTCTTTCAGTTAAGCAGATTTCTAATACAGCACCAGAATTAGCCACCATAACAACTAGGGAAAATGGGGTAAACAGAGCAGAAGTATTCATACCCCTTATGTTGCTCCCTTATAAAAAAAAAAAAAAAAACTTCTTTAAATTACTTTTTTCCACATCAAGCTATGCTTAAAAAGGAAAAACAGAATTGTCACAACATCGTAAATTTATTACAAATCAAAAAAAAAAAAAAAAAATGCTATGCTTTGCATAAGTATTCATAAAACAAGCTTTGCTCATTAGCATTTGGCAATTATCTGCAATTATTCTCCTCATCTCTTCACCTCTCAAGCTCTTTCAGGTTGGATGGGGGCAGATATACATTTTCAGATTTCTCTAGAAATATTTGATTGGGTTCGAGTTCAGTCTGTGGCTGGGCCACTCTAGGACATCAACAGAGTTGTCTTTAATCCACTCTTGCTGTGCGATTAGGATCACTGTTCTGTTGGAAGATGAAACCTTCTTCCCAGTCTGAGATTCTGAATGCTCTGGACTCTGCAGGTGATGAGCAGACCGTGTTTCTTCAAACATGATGCTTAGAATTGAGGTTCATTAGACAGATAATCTTGTTTCTCAGAGTCGGAGGGTCCTTTATGTGTTTTATTTTAATTCCAAGTGTTTTCATGAATCTTAACTGAAGAGAGAATTTAGTTTGGCCACACCGCCATAAAGACACATATCTCCACATATGATCATGGAGCTCAACTAGAGTGACTATCAGGTTCTTGGTCACCACACTAACCAAAGCCTTTCTCCATCAGTTGCTCTGTTTGACCAGAAGGCCAGCTCTAGGAAGAGACCTGGTTGTGTCAAACTTCTTCCGTTAAGAGCAACAAAGACTAAATGTTTCTGTAATCCTTAAATGAAGCAGAATTGTTTCCTGAACTCTTCCCCAGATGTGTGGCTTGATGGAAACCTGTTTCTGAGCTTTATGGATAGTTATTCTGACCTCAGTGCTTGCTTTGGCTCTTATATACATTATAAGTGGTAAGACCTTTTATTAAGGCATGTTTGACTTTCCAAATCATACCCATTCAATTAAATTCACAACATTAAAAAGCAAAATGAATGCTCCTGAGCTAAATTTAAACTGTTCCGGATGCGGATATGAATACTTCAAGGGAACTTCCAACTGCGTCCTCTAGGCGCTATGGGGCGCTATGGGGAACTCCTCGTCGTGACCCGTGCCTGAAGCACACATTGAAAAAACACCAACGAGTTGTCCGGCGACAGCCTCTGACGTCACTACTGGCGCGACTATAAACAGGCACCGGGAGAACACGTCATTCCTTTATTCGTCTTCACTGACTATTCCGTTTGAAGAGTGCATCTGAAAGAACTGGTAAGAGTGATTGTAATAAACAAATCTCCATATTCATCGGGAAGAAGGAGGCGGGAACCGGCGCACAATCAAAAAGCATTTTAATAATCCAAAGTAAATACAAAACGGCGCACCAGCCCCTCACGGACGACTGGTGCGCATAAATAAAAAGCAAACACATAAAATAATGTCCCAGGCCTGGTCCTCTCTCGTCCTTCACGGTCGTCACTCCAGTTTTATATCCTTCCATCTCCTACGTGGGACTCGATACTAGCGGTGGGGCGCAGGTGCAGCTCATCTTCAATCACTACACCTGGCCTCACTCCTCGTTCCCACGCCTCTCGGCCCCGCCCCACTCGCCACATACCCCCATCGCCCCTCGCAGGCCGGGGGGTACCCTCGAGACTGCGCTCTACTCCCCCCCCCCCCCTTCCCTCCGGGGGGGACCGCTCACGGGGACCTGCAGGAACCTGGGGGTAGGACAGACGAGGCGAGAGAAAAGGAGATGGAAGGAGGAGCGACAAGGACGAGAGAGGGGAGAGAGGAAAAAAAAAAAAAATCCGGTTCCCAGACGCACTGCTGCTCGGCCCTCCACCAGCTGGGTGATCTCCTCCGCGGTGTCTGGCGGTGGCACTGGACGCCCCTCGGCGGACGGCGCGACACTCCTCCGCCGCCCGATGGACGGCGACGGCTCCTCCGATTTTGGGCAGCGGCAGGAGTCCCCCGTTCCCTGCCCCTCCGGATTCCGTCACGGAGGCGGCAGGCTCCGGCCCCCTGGCGAACGGCGCCGACTCCTCCGCTCCCTCACGGACGGCAGCCGCCCCTCCTTGTCGTGGGCGGTCGGCAGCGAGCTCGCCCGTCCCCGGCAACTCGCTCCAGCCCACCGCCTCGAGCGTCCCTGGCGGCACATACCTCGCCTGCTCGAGGGCACCGCGGATTCACCACAGCGGCGAGGGATCTTCAGCAGCGCGTCCCTCCTTCTCCCGGGCTTCGGCACCACTGTAATAATTCAAACAAATCTCCATATTCATCGGGAAGAAGGAGGCGGGAACCGGCGCACAATCAAAAACACTTTAATATTCAAAGTAAATACAAAACAGCGCGTCAGCCCCTCACGGCGACTGACGCGCACAAATAAAAGCCAAAACATAAAATAATATCCCAGGCCTGGTCCTCTCTCGTCCTTCACGGTCGTCGCTCCAGTTTTATATCCTTCCATCTCCTACGTGGGACTCGATACTAGCGGTGGGGCTCAGGTGTAGCTCATCTCCAATCACTACACCTGGCCTCACTCCTCGTTCCCACGCCTCTCGGCCCCGCCCCACTCGCCACAGTGATCTTTCCCTGTCTATCATGACTACTAGCAAGTGTTTAGACAATGTGTGCATCCGTGTCTGCGTTAGGTGGTTTCACATTAGGTGAGGGATGCTACTGCTCAAGTGTGTGATGCGGCAGGTTGGTCCTCTCCACACACATATTTGTCAGGTTCTATAATTTTGATGTCCATCCTACTCATTTTCAAAGATTGCTGTCCTCCACCATTTACAACACTAGAGTAGGAAAGACTTCTCTTACTGTGTCCAGTACGTGTTCTTCAGATTTACTTCCACAACACTAGCCAGTGGCATAAGTCAGAGCAGCTTTTCATATGCCGTGGGGGCCGCAATAAGGAGTGCGGCTGCCACCAAGCAAACAGTTTCCCATTGTGTGAGGGTTGCTATTGCCCTAGCCTACTGGGTGCGTGGTCAAACTTCGCCTCTAGGAGTTAGTGCCCATTCAACCAGTGGGGTTGCATCTTCAATGGCTTGAGCAAGAGGTGCACCCTTGCAGCAAGTGTGTGATGCTGTGCCTCAATGCCGCACTGTCGATGTGTCCGGACGTCTCTTCAGACAAAGGGGTAACCTGAAGATCTGTCCATTTCACATCCATTTATAACCTGCATGTGCACGTTATCAATGACGTCACCTGCCGAGGTTATTTAAGGCAATTATTGGCGTGTTTGACAAACATGCTAGACAACCGGTCGAAGAAATATTGTTCCCATTAGCGCTATTGAGCGCAACATTTCGGTCCCGCTTTTGCAGGGAACAGGGTTACAGTCAAGTAACCCGAGACATTCCCTGAGTATGGAACAAGACACTGCATCCTCTAACTCACTGCCATGCTTCGGATGCAAGAATGCAAAAATTTAATTTTTAGAAATCTTGGCCAACTAAAAAGTATGAAAATGAAATTATGAGCATGTACATCACTCAATACTTAGTTGGGGCTCATTTTGCCTGAATTACTTCAGCAATGTGGTGTGGCATGGAGTCAATCAGTCTTTGGCACTGCACAGGTATTATGAGAGCCCAGGATGCTCTGATAGTGGCTTTCAGTTCTTCTGCCTTGTTGGGTCTGACATATCGCATCTTCCTCTTCACAATACCCCATAGATTTTTTATGGGGTTAAGGTCAGGCGAGTTTGCTGGCCAGTTAAGAACAGGGATACCATGGTCCTTAAACAAGGTACTAGTAGCTTTGGCACTGTGTGCAGGTGCCAAGTCCTGTTGGAAAATGAAATCTGCATCTCCATAAAGTTGGTCAGCAGCTGGAAGCATGAAGTTCTCTAAAACTTCCTGGTATACGGCTGTGTTGACCTTGGACCTCAGAAAACACAGTGGACCAACACCAGCAGATGACATGGCAACACAAACCATCACTGACTGTGGAAACACCGGACCCCAAGGAAAGTGGATTGTGTGCCTCTCTTCTCTTCCTCCAGACTCTGGGACCCTGATTTCCAAAGGAAATTCAAAGTTTACTTTCATCAGAGAACATAACTTTGGACTACTCAGCAGCAGCACAGTCCTTTTTGAAGCGAGACACTTCTGATGCTGTCTGTTGTTCAAAAGTGGACTGACACAAGGAATGCGACAAACCTATTCATTTTGATATATGAAAGAATATAATGTATAAGTTTCACTTTTTGAATGGAATTAGTGATATTTGAATGGACTTTTTGATGATATTCTATCTATGTGTGTGTGTGTGTGTGTGTGTGTGTGTGTGTGTGTGCGTGTGTGTGTGTGTGTATATATATATGTATATATATATATATACACACACACACATATCCTTACAATTTAATGTATTATTGTTGAATTAAAAAAAAATAAAAATACATACAATCCCTTACAGAACCCACTTTTAAACAGAACTGCATTCACACTTAGATATGTAATAAATGCTTGATAAATAAGTATGTTTAGTGATTAATACTATGAATTCATTATGCTTCACTTCCACAGGTACCCTGGATCAATGTGTAGGGGTGATTTTCCACTGCATAGGGACCCTCAAATAATAATAATAATAAAAAAAACCTGTGCTTAATAGCACTGAAGATCAAATGAACTCTATCAGACAGAATATAGAAAGCACAAAATGAGGAACTCTCAGAAACTACTCTGAGGTATATAGACGCACATGAATACACAAGGCCAGAGAAAAACTAATGTCCTAATTCAGTGGATAATATCTTGAATGCTGCACTCTGTGGAAAAATTCAGATGTAGGCGTATAGGTTTCTAAATATCATTACAGAGGAAGAACACCAGGGCAAACAATAGGCTAGAGAACAAACAGACAGAGAGAGAACGGGAGAGAAAAAGATGAGCAATGGGAGTGTCTCTCCCCCACTGACATCTGGACCGAGGTAATAATATGCTACGAAACGTCAGCAAAAGCAAACCAGCCATTAACATCTGTCTTTTGGCATGTTAATTGTATTAATCTGAGACACTTTGCAGTGGCTAGTCTCAATGAGGTGTGTGTGGATGTTTGTGTGGGGTAGAGATGTGGCTCAAATGTCAGAATGAAATAGGACTCACAGGCATCTTTATGTCATTCAAATGATAAATGTATTTCTTTTTTTTCTTTTTTTCTTTTTTTTTTTTTTTAGCTGTCGTTTACAAGAAAATACCCTGTCAATAGAAAGTAGTGTGTAAAAAATTTGAATCCAGATAGTATATACAATAAAGAAGAATCCCAGTTTATCAAAGCGGGTTGATTTTAGAACATCATGATTTAGAAAAGTAGCCTCAATTATATCAGATCCAGTACATTTGCATCAAATTAGCCTCTAGAGTGTATCTTAAGTTTGAGACTTACAAGATCATGATTTAATGCAAAGACCACAAACCTCCATACTTTTATTTACCAGCTGTGCTCATAAAAAACAAGGGAATAACATGTATACAATAAAAATAAAGTTGCTAGTTTGCAAGTGAAGATGAAAGAGCACATGAGTAATGTGAAATACTAATGTGTGAATTTAACTGAACTTCATCCCAACCTAACCCTCAGCTGTAAACTTAAACTTCATTTTAGCTTCTTTAAAAGCAACATTAAAATGTCTGGGGAAAGATAGCTAGAAATTGTTTGTCTGAAAGGCTTATTATTGTGTAACTGATCGCTTTAAACTTAACAATCAGAATTAAGTCTTAGTGCACTTAGTGTATTTTGAAAAGTTGTTTGTGAAGGGCAACTTCAATAAAGTTATATCCTTTTAAATATATCGGAGAAAAGTACAAAGTGCTGACAGATGTATAATCCCTTAATGCAAAACAAAGTCCATTCATTTATTTATTAAAGATGCATTTGAGGTGCAGATTTGTGAGCCCTGTTCTCTTGTTTTTGTGAATCAATATAGCCACAGTTCCAGATGTTATTTGGATAATGTTTGAACACTTGCATTTGAAAACATTGCTCATGATGGTGATGGACCGAATACTAATTGATGATAGTTCTTAAAGCTTTAAATACTCATGTCAGCATTTACCTTGTTACATTTTAATCTTTTTTTTTTTTTTCTTTCTTTTTTTTACAGCTAGCTTTGCTGTAATGGCGCATCAGTCATGATAGACCAACATACTGGGCTAATGTTTGAATCAGCAGAGTACCTCATTCGCTATCCAGACACAACTAGTTTGAAAATGCATTAAAGCCATTAAAAATATTGCCAATTAATTCAAATTCAGAAAAGAAAGAAAGAAAGAAAGAAAGAAAGAAAGAAAGAAAGAAAGAAAGAAAGACTCTTTATGGAGATTACAATCATAGGAGTGTCATGTTCAATTTACTGGGTGATTTCTTCCGATTTCCCATTCTCTATTTCCTCCATTTCATTCATGCCACCCTGATAAGTTATTCACATGAAGAAGATGATGGAGATGGGACCTTAAGTATTTAACATGGCATTTTCCATAAGATAGATCGGATCTAATGACGAACAAACCTCAGAGTCATGCCATAGTATCGTACCATCGCATCGTGCCATTTTATTGTGCCATCCAGGTCATTTGACCTGAGTGTTAATATAGCAGGGCTGAAATGGTTGGATCAGTAACATGATGAATGAAACCTGAGCTGCAGTGATTGTATATTACAGATTTTGTGCCTTACCTTTCCTTCTTCAGTTAGATTGAGATGGATAAATAATGGAGACTTTTATTTGCTCATGTCTTTTGCCATCCTAAAGCAACACAATGGTGTATTTTCAGGAATATTAATATTCATTCACATTTGAGTGATAGGTCTGAATTCCACCCCTTGTAGAGGATCGTTAGTGCCTATTTCTGCTATTTTCCACCAGCACACAGATTTGGATCTCATTAGGATACATGCTGTATTAGTATTTTATTCATATTGAAGTTTACACGTATGTTTTTATATGTTTAATCTGAAATGTACAATATAGACTGGGGCAGTACACTTTGTATCCTATCATTCCCATGAATTTGTTGTATATCAACCTCAAATTATTTGTAATGTTGTTGTTTTGTTTAGTTTTTTTTTTAAATCTTTGAATATGAAAAATATACATGAGATATACTGAGATATGTCAATATGTTAATAATGTATTTTTCAAGTGTAACAATGTAGATATGCTAGAACTCTCCTTCATGTAATGGTTACCTGTGTTACTTATGAGATCTGAGAACCATATTGTAACGAGGAGTCAGAGACGTTCGTATCCAAATGCACTAGTTTATTAAGAATGGTCAAACAGGTAATGATCAAAGGACAGTGTCAGGTTTGTCAGGGGATATCCACAATCAGAAACCGTTATAAGCAAAGGTCGGGGCAGGCAGCAGATAATCACAGTTGGTATAAACAATCCAAAGTCAAACACGGAAGGAACAAACACTAGGAAAACACTCGGAAATGCCAGACAGAAATAGAACAAGACTTCGCAATGATGGAAAGTCCAAACACAGTTTATATGTGGGAGTAGTAATGGGGACCACCTGGTTATGATTAGCCCTAAGAACGGGATTATGAGAAATGGAGCTAGAAATGGGTTCTGAGTGAGTCCTGAGTGGACTCAGGATTAGCCTTGTACAATTTATCTAACAAAGCAAAGCTTAATTTCACTGGAAATACATGAATGCAAAGACCTATATTTGAACCTCTCAATCCTTCACTAAAAAGGAAACACAGCTTTTGTAGGTGCATTACACCCACAATGAAAATATCTCACAGATGCTAATGAAACATCCAAAAGGGAGCATTTCCCTGAGAGGCCTGTTTCATAAACCTCCGAAACATGACTTGATGTGCATGTTAAATGATTTTGCTGAATATACTGTACATGCGCTGTCCAAAAAGCCGTTCTGACTGTATAACACATGCGCTGTCCAAAAAGCCGTTCTGACTGTATAACCCCAGCGGCTATTTTCTGGATAAGAAATTGCATAGGTGAACATGATGATGGGGGTATGAGAGAGAGCATTTGTAAATGGTAAGAAAAATACCTTTGAATCAATATGTTTGTTTGTCTTTGTTTTAAAGTAGCATTGTTAAAATGTGACCATTTATAGTTATGCAGAAAATGGAAAGGACAAGTGAGAAGAGTAGAGAGAGAGAGAGAGAGAGAGAGAGAGAGATTGGTTTTTCAATCTGTTGTGTCAGTTGTTGTTATTGTTTGGTGACACTGTCACTGGCTTAACCACATTCTCATAAACTGGAAAATAGAACAGAAGATGCAAGTTACAAGACAAATAATCCCCATAGCCAATGTCCCTGCCATTTTGATAGCATTTTAAGTTAGCATTTTATTAAAGTTAACTTTTCAATCTCCATTTTCAAATCTCTACTTTCCAAAGGTTCTATTAGTTAACAAAGAACAATACAATTGTTGTTTTTATTAATCTTTGTTTATGTTAATAATAATACAATTGGCCATTGTTCATGTAAGCTCAGATACATTAAATAATATTAACAGATGCAACTTTAGATTTAAAAAATATATGTATTAGTAATTGTTGAAATTAATAATAACTAAGATCAATAAGGGTTTTAGAAATATTATTTGAAGGTGCCCTTGTTACAGTGTAATTATACATTTATATACTAATTAATTAACAACATTTATTTACTTTAGTGTTAGTTGTGTTTAATAATGCAGAATTTACTGTTATTACCATAATACGTACATATAACATATGCAACAAGAACACTGTAAAATAAAGTGTTACAACATTTTTTTATTGTTAATTCTTGTTCAGTTACTGATATTAACAAATGCAAACTTACTGTAAAGTGTTACAGTTCTTGCTTCATTCACCAAAGTCAATTTATGTCATTAGACAGGTCAAATATTGCAGATTTACTAGAACATATAAATTAAAGATTTGTATTGTCCCTTGACAGTATTCTGTCACAAAAGTAATTATGTGAGATAGAGTTTTGTGTGCTCCTATACTGCCGAAAAATCATTCCTCCATGTTTTCGCTCCATGGCAGTTTTCTCCTTTCTGCAGGAGAATAAAGTTCCTGCCGTACTCCTGACACCAGCTGTCGTTCCAAATTCTGCCTGAAATCGAGTCGTTTCTCCGGACCTGAATCTGTCATGGGCTCAGACACCTCGCCTCCGCAAGCTGAACATCTTTAGGTGACAGTAATGAGAACATCGCTGGGACTCATTTTATGTTGGTGTGTGTGAGTGAGTGTGTGTGTTTGTTTGTTTTCACTTTCTTTTGTTTTCCTTCCCGGTTTCTGCATTATTCCCTTCATCTCTATCTCATTTCCACCACCATCTCATTTTTGTTTTTGGCGTCTTTTGACAGAATGCTAAACATTTCCTTGGGTGTCGTTTCGTTTGTTGGTTGACCATTACTGGATAGCTGATTTGCATTCCTTGACTTGAAACTTGATGACATAACATCCTGTTTTAGCATGGACAGGAAACTGTGGAGTGGTAAGAATTTAGGAACTGAAAATGCACTGTCATCAAGTGTCATTCATCACCAAAGCAGTGAACATGGCCAAGGGCCAAGAGCTGAAATCCTAGAAATTGGCAAAATCAGCAATATGTACTCAGTCACAGCTTCCTCAACAACTGTAACCAACCAATTTATTAAATAAATTAATAAATACATGCATACATTTGATGTACATAATTTTGCTAGTCTTAACTTCAGTTCTCTGAACAAGTCTTTATTAAAAGTCTTAGAGTTTTCATTCAGCATTTATTCCCTCAGCAGAATTAAATATAACACAAACATTATCTTTTTTGAAGGTTACAGACAAGATTTACAAAGGTAATTATATCTGTCAGACACATTTAACTCTCAACACTCAGCGTCAGATTTAAAAACAACACTTGCTGACAGGATCTCACTAGAACTGTATATGCTACAGTTTTAACTACAGAAACTACAGCTGTGTATAGAATAGGTTAAGGTGTATACTTTAAATCTAAAAGTGCCAAGAAAAACTATCAAGCAATACAATATAATGGTGACTGCACTGTAAAAAGTTTAACTATTATTTACTCAATTTTTTTGGTGAAACATTTTTACACTCAAAAAAATTGAGTAAATTTTAAAGCTGTGAAATCAATGAAATGTACTGTTTAAATTGAGTAATTGTAAGTAAAAAAATTAAGTAAATCTGAATAACTGAATAACTTTATATGAGAAATAAAATTAATTAGATATAATCAAAATTATAAAACACCACAACTGTAATTCTATGTAAAATAAATAAAAAATATTGAGTAGATATAATTGAAATATTGGATGAAATTTAACCAAACAAATGTGCTATGTTTACTACATGTAAAAGTGAATTTAACTTAATATTGGACTATAAATGATCAAAATGTTGCATTCACTTTTTTTTACACCATTTACCCTTTACAATTAATATAATAAAACCAAATAAAGAAAGAAACACATTTTTTATTAAACATTTATTTATCAATTAAACATCAGACAAAGTCTAAAATCAACCTTTGAAACATTTTATCCATTTTAATATTCCAGTAGATTGCAAAAATTAAAAACTGTAAAGCAGCCATAAGGGAAATGATTAAACCTTATGAAACATTTCATCCATCTTAGTATTCAAGTAGATTACATGTAAAATATGATAGCCGTAAAAGAAATGACATCTTACTTTGTTCCTGGTGCATACCAGCCATTTGCAGTCACACTCATTACCACTCATTAAACCATAAAAAAAAAGCAACACTTACATCAATATTAAAGGGATAGTTCACCCAAAAAGATGATGTTGTCATAATGTACTCGCCCTCAAGCTGTCCCAAACCTGTAGAGTTTCTTTCTTCTGTTGCACAAAAGATATTTTAATGAATGTTGGTTAACAGATAGTTAAAAGTTGCCATTGACTTCCATGGTAGGAAAAAAAAAAAAGGCTACTATGCAAAGTCAATGGCAACCTTTAAATGCGTTAACCAACACTCTTTAATACTTGGCTGAATGTCACTTCACTTAAAATATCTTTTGTGTTCAACAGAAGAAAGAAACTAGTACAGGTTTGGGACAAATTGAGGGAGAGTAAATTATGACAACATCATCTTTTTGAGTGAACTATCCCTTCAACAGAATTAATACGATAACAGAAACACTTCCATCAGGAATACCCATTTTGTGGGATGATCATGAACCACTACTGTGCAAGAAGATAATTTTTTAACCTCTGAACATTAACAGAGTTTTGGAGGATCCAGCTCAAGAAACAGTTTTTGGAACAACTCAAGTGAGTACAGGTCCTTCTCAAAAAAATTTTATATTATGATAAAAGTTCATTATTTTCCATAATGTATTGATAAAAATTAAACTTTCATATATTTTTGATTCATTGCACAACAACTGAAATATTTCAGGTCTTTTATTGTTTTAATAGTGATGATTTTGGCATATAGCATTATAATATAGCATAAAGCAAATTTTGGATGTCATTCGGAAATCAAGGTGCCAGAGTCTGGAGGAAGACTGGGGAGAAGGAAATGCCAAAATGCCTGAAGTCCAGTGTCAAGTACCCACAGTCAGTGATGGTCTGGGGTGCCATGTCAGCTGCTGGTGTTGGTCCACTGTGTTTTATCAAGGGCAGGGTCAATGCAGCTAGTTACCAGGAGATTTTGGAGCACTTCATGCTTCCATCTGCTGAAAAGCTTTACGGAGATGAAGATTTCGTTTTTCAGCACGACCTGGCACCTGCTCACAGTACCAAAACCACTGGTGAATGGTTTACTGACCATGGTATTACTGCGCTCAATTGGCCAACTCTCCTGACCTGAACCCCATAGAGAATCTGTGTGATATTGTGAAGAGAAAGTTGAGAGACGCAAGACCCAACACTCTGGATGAGCTTAAGGCCGCTATCGAAGCATCCTGGGCCTCCATAACACCTCAGCAGTGCCACAGGCTGATTGCCTCCATGCCACGCCGCATTGAAGCAGTCATTTCTGCAAACGGATTCCCGAAGTATTGAGTGCATAACTGAACATAATTATTTGAAGGTTGACTTTTTTTTTTTGTATTAAAAACACTTTTCTTTTATTGGTCGGATGAAATTTGCTAATGTTTTGAGAATTTGGGGTTTTCATGAGCTGTATGCCAAAATCATCAGTATTAAATCAATAAAAGACCTGAAATATTTCAGTTGGTGTGCAATGAATCTAAAATATATGAAAGTTTAATTTTTATCATTACATTATGGAAAATAATGAACTTTATCACAATAAGCTAATTTTTTGAGAAGGACCTGTATTTGTGGGTCTTGGGATATCTCAAATCCAATGCATACGTGACTCCCAAAAGATAGCAGCAGGCTCTGCTGAGATTCCCAAGATTGCGGAGGACAGTGATGCCCTCAATCACAACTCCTACATCGCTGACTGCCCCATCATTGTCCCGAAGGATGTAGATTTTTATGACCTCCTCTGCCAACTCTGCTTGTACGAAGACGGGTAGATCAGCTGAACCCTACAGGCAAATTTTAAAGATAACTGGTTAGAGCTAACATTCAAACCTGAATGTTACAAGAAAGCGATAAATACACAAAACAAATAGCACCTGAAGAAGCAAACATTCTGTTGGACCGTATGATAGGTAAAATCTCAAATAAAGTTTACTAGGGGGAGGAGTTGCAAAAATTAACAGCATTCTTCTTAACAAGAGGACAGGTTAATTTTCTACATAGGGACATTTATTTTTAACAATAAACCTAAAAGAAAAATGAAAAGAGACTAACTGTGAGCTTCTATGCTTTAAATCAATGCTATAGGCTTTTATTGAGGTCCGCATTATTTCAACCAATTTCTTTATAAACATGTTTAATATTTAAGTAAAATGACTAATGGTTTTGAAACAAAAAAGCTTGTTTAATTGCACTACTTGAAAAAAAATATGCATTGCATTAACCCTCACACTCAACCCTTAACCCTCTAAATAATTCTGTGGCTTAGTAAATATTACAATAATATTTAACTTTATGAACTTAATAAAATCTCTGAATATTATAAGATTGTAAATGTGTACCTTGAAATGCAATGTAGTTGCTTTGGATAAAAGCGTCTGCCAAATACATAAATGTAAACATAATAATTGACTAAAAATACAACAGTTAATTTTATCTAAAATGAACAGTTATATTTTATCTTTTTTTTCCACTAAAAAAAATTATGAATTTGACTAACAAATTGTTTATTTATAATACACATAATATATTTGTGAAATGTCTATCAAACTATTTAAGGATGCAAAATTAAACTGATCTGTTTCAGGGAACAAAAATATTACTTTAATTAAAATTAAAACAATGTACCCCTCCCCCAGCCTCCGCTGTCCTTCAATACCCACCAGGTCTGGATTTGTTTTGAAACAGCTGCGGTGACTGGAGTAATGGAATGAAAATTCGGCTTTAATTTATATATGTATGTGTGTGTGTGTGTGTGTGTGTGTATATAAATATTATATCAGTCTGGCGAGTAACCCTAAAAAAATTACCAGCCAAATAGCCATAGAGGGTAGGGGGGGATAATAGACGGTTGTTTTTTCTGCATTATTTTTTTTTTAAATAAATGCAAGCTTAATGAGCTTAAGAAACTTATTTTAGAAACATTAAAAAGCTTACTGTTTTCAAACTTTTGACCGATATTGTATGTGATCTAGGTTTCAGTGCACTAGAATGATTTTACAACGGAGCAGGCCTTAAACTGGCTGACTCCCTATAGTGGGAGCTGATTAAAACGCACCAGTCTATGTTATGTCCACGCCATTTTAAATACTTTTGCATGGCGTATTTGTAGTGGTGATTTAAGAGCTCATACTTGAGTTCATGTAGTAATTATGATGTTTTACAACAACGTGACAGCTTTTTACAAGACAGAATGTCATTTGAAAGTTCATAAATGATGTGTTCCCTTTTGACAAGCCACTGACCCCAAAGGGGAACCTGTACAAAATCGTTTTCCATTGGGCATGTATAGTTATAGTTGCTGGACCACGGTACACTTATCGTTAGACTTTCAAATGGCGGTTAAACGGTGATCCAAATAGTACGAAAGTTAATCCACTCCAAAAAAAAAAAAAACCCTAACATACATATCGCTGCCCCACTAACTAACTTAGAAAACTACACTGTTATGTACACGTACACACGGTCAATGTTTAATCAACTTTTGAATAAAGTATTGCAAATATACATCGTTATAAAATGACTACTTACAGGAAATTCGAGTAAAGCTGTTCACGTCGTTGATGAGAAAAGCAGTCCTTCAGTGACAGGTGCCTCTTGCTTGAGCCGCGAAACTCGTTAAACTTCTTAAGATGTCGCAAAATACAAACACAATTGTTAGGAAATCCTTAATAATTAACTTCTGAATTAAACATCACAAACATATTTAGTTTTAGCTGGCTAAATGACATAACGTACCACGATATGAGAGGAGTGCGGGTCTTGCCGTTGCTGAGGAAAGCCGTCCTTCAGGTGACTTCGATTAAGTTACGAAACTTGTTGAAGATGACGTAAAATACAAAGACAATTGTTAGGAAATGCTTAATAATTATTAACTTTATAATAAAGTGTTACAAACGTAAGTAGGATTAGCTGACTAACCTTACTTACCAGGAGTTGTGAGGAGTATGGCTAGTCGACGTCTCTGCTGAGGAAAGCGGATTTTTTTTTCCTGCGGAGCTGCACACGTGATCACTTTAGCCGCGAAATTTACTTAATTTATTTAAACCGTTTTTTATTAAGCTGGAACTTTATTTAGGAAAATTGGTAGGAAATACTTAATAATTTTAGTTTCTAAAACAGATCAGTACAAGTAAATAATTATCAAATATTTATATTAGAATTCACCAGAAATATTGAGGGTATATTAAAAATATAATTAGTTACTTAAATACTTATTTATTTTCATTAAATAAATTTAAATAATATATGTACATTTTAGAGAAATTATTTGTTGGATTTTTAATTATTATTTTTAACCTGACCCACTCAAAATATCACTTAAATGATTTCAAAAGATTTTATTAAGTAAATATAGCTCTTTATTTTTGTGAAATTTACTAAGCCACTGAATTATTTTTTACAGTGTGGTCATGGCCACAACATATTAACTCATGGAACCGTGATTGTATGTCATGGCCACGAGATAATAATTCATGGGAACATTATATTAACTCATGGGAAAATGATAAAATGTCGTGGCCACAAGATCTTTTTTTTTTTTTTGGAAAAATTCAATCTTATGTTAATCTTGAGTACCTAAAGAGTAATCTTGCATCCTTCATATCGCTGAAGAGTCTTTGGTTTCATCAGATTTATAAAAGATAGAGACAGCTGTACCTCTTTTCTCTGAAAACAGTCAAGCTCCTGTAGGCGTGCCATTGGTGGAGCTAAAAGGTCATGAGCATGCAAAGCTTTTGCGTATAATATAAATATAAAAAAATATATATTAAATGTATAAAACAAGAATAAAAACTTTATTTACTTAAAATAACTATGGCTAAAAGTTTATATATATAATAGTGTCTTTGGCACTTTTGGAAGGTGTGTCATATGTCCTAACTTTGTTCGTGTTTAGCATGAGTATCTGACTCTTTAGCAGTGTAAATAAGTCAGAATGCAAGAAATGGCATTAGACTTAAGTTCAGTGCAAAAACATATTGCATGTGGAAAATGGATGAAGACTAGCCATGTTCTGCAAAGAGTCAATAGCATGCATTAAAGTTCTAGTCAGCATTGCAACCACTTTATTTGTCTTGGCTGACAAAGAAACCCCTTAAAATTCATATTCATGCCATCAGTCTTTGAAATAAGCAACCGAATGGTGGGGTACTGAAGCGTTCCTATTGCAAAAACATTTTAATGTTTGTTTGTTAGGGTGTCTTTTTTTGAGCATCTTGTGTAATTAGAAATGGAATCTTAATGAAACATTGATAGAAAAAAAGCAGTGGACCCAAACTCAATAGATGGAGTAAATGTGTCTTATTCAGTACAGACCACATTTACGCTAAAGTAAACTGCTTTTTAAAATATTGGTTCATACAAGGTAGATTTGTGCAATTAATTGATCTCACTCACACCACTCACTTTTTTTTTTTTTCAAGTGATTTGACAACCATAATTATTTCACAAAATATTAATATGTGACTCAGTTTGGCTACAAGCTAACATCAAAATCAGCTCTTACCATAAGGCAAGCAGTTGAGAAGCATTACTTGTGGGCTACCAAACATTTGATTTTCATTAGAAAAGTTCATGCAAAAAGAATGTAGGCAGCTGTAGCAAATTAGCTCAAAAGGGAAATGTATATAAATAATAACAATTAATTATAATTAATTGGAACTACAGCTTATACTAAACCTCATTTAGTTTAATTTAGTTAAATGTAAAATACTTGGCCTTGAATAAGCATTTGGATGCAGTCTCAGATGAAAGTATTGATGGTTTGGAGGGTTGGTGGTGTAGGAGTCAAGATCACGTTCTTCCAGTTTTTGAAGAGTGATGAACTCCAAAATATTTTATTCTGACTCTGTGGTTGTCGGGATAGTTTTTTCTCTCAGATAAACGTGATGAAGAGCTAAGACAGACATTGGCTGAGATCCAAGGATCGTTGGTGAATGTAAAGACAAGGCTGAAGCCTGGCGCTGAAGGGTTGCAGAAGAGTTTCTAG
Organism: Carassius auratus; assembly: GCF_003368295.1. NCBI lineage: Eukaryota > Metazoa > Chordata > Actinopteri > Cypriniformes > Cyprinidae > Carassius > Carassius auratus. The sequence goes on from NW_020527671.1 coordinate 67,381, forward strand.
CCCCAGTCATTATCTTCTCAGAAACTAACAGAACCACAGATTCTCTGGGATATATGTTGAAGCCCGCCAGGCACACCCGCACTGGCTCAGGCTCTCCACACGAGCAGCAAGAAGTATTTTCAGCAGAAGACCAAGGGCGGAACTGTGTACAAAACTTTAAAGTCTTGGAAGAGTCACATCTCTCAGGATGGGCTTAACCAATGAGAAAGGCTGAATTTCCAGGTGGGAGGTTGGAAATATTGAGGGATTTTATGACCCTTTGTCTCAAAGCATGGTAATTTGCATATGCAATTTGACTGGGTGTTGATGCAAAAACTACTAAAGATTCTTAGAGCACTAATTGTTTGCCTACTGTATGTACCAACATATACACTCTTGTTTAGATCATCGGTAGACAGATTCATAGATACTAAACATAATATAGATAAGATTAAATGAACGAGAGGTTCTATCATAAGCATGCATAAAACAGTATACAATTCAAAAAACAATATACAAGAACCATAAAAACATACACAGTGAACTGAAGGACATGCTGGCACCCAACATGTTTATTTGGGAGAGGGGTCTGAGATTATTTGTTAAACTAATGAAAAATTGATTTGTTAAATGTAATGAATAATTGCATGTCTGATTGGCCCAAATGCTACACAGCAATCAGTTTTTGAGACTGGTATAATGATAGAAGAGTTTGAGTAAGTAAAGTAGAGTTTGAGTCTTGGTATAATTTTAAGGGACTGCACCGCCAATTTGAAGATCGTGTCAACATTTACAGTACTCACACTCATGCCATTCCAAACCTGTGGGACGCTCTTTCTTCTCTGGAACACAAAATAAGATCGTTTAAAGAATGATGAGGTACAAACAACCCTGGTCCCCATCGACTTTCATTGTATTGCTGAAAACTGTGATTTTTTTTTTTTTTTTTTTTTTTCACAGAAGAAATAAAGCCACACTGGTTTGGAATGTCATGAGTTGGAATGTCTGAGTGAAACTGATTATCAAGAAAGAAAAGTATATATGTTTGAGTGAAAAAAGAACCTTTAAAATAATTCCTTCAAATAACAATGGCAAAGTAATTACTCTGTCAAACCCTTAGTTTGGCTTTCAGGGTTGTGTAGGTGAACCATAGCTGTAATTAAGGTGAGAAGTAGCATGACCTTTACCTGAGGACATCGTTCTGCTTGTAATGATGTCACGGAAGGTTGTGCTGACATCATATCACCAGCGTGGCTGTTCAATCAATTTTTAACACTCTCTCACTAGATGGAGTATTTGACTGATTTTGATTAAATTACCCTTGAGTTGGCAGGCAACCCTAGAGACTTGTTTTCTGCTCTTTCTCTCTCCCTACCTCTGCCTCTGTCTCTCTCTCTTTCTCTTGCTTGCTTGCTCCCCCTCACCCTTTTTCATTTTGAGGTTTAACTCGACTCAATTCCAAATCGAGATTGTACCCTTGACCTCCCAGGCTGCCTTCATTAATAGCGTCTGCTGAAGCGTTTAATAGGTTTCAGAAGCTCTAAGTAGTCAGTGGGCTGACTCCTTTGAGTAAATGGTTGTTATTTTTGTCAGCCATTTTGTTTGCTACCTTGAGTTATTTAGCCCTTATTTTCTTGACTTGTAAACCTATCCCTGAGAGAAATGTCATTTTCTGACCCAGGACCAGCCTTAAAGAGGCTAAACAACATCATTCGATCAGGGTGGTTTAAAAACACTACACATAAACCGAGGCGAATGAGACAAAAAAAATTTCTTTCTTTCCTGAAATCAGTGAGAAGCATGGACTTAATTTTAAATGAATCGGAATTGAAGCACTGCTTTTGGCTCAAAAGATGTGTAGCTTAAAGGGTGTGTCTTGTTCTGTTCAGAGACTTCTGTGCTTGAGGCAACTTTAGGCGTATTTCATTTCCTCTCTGATTTAACAGTTTCTTTACTTAAGAAAGCTGGTTTCTATGCATATCATTACAACGTAACAGATTGTTAGTTAATTACAGTTGAGTCTGAAGGCATTTCTTCTTCTGCAGTCTTTTCTTACATGGAAAAAGGAACTAGGGCAAAAGTCGAGATGGTTTCTTAAGAAAGACAGTTTAGGGTGCTGATAGCAAAATACCAAAATTAACCAACAAGAGTTCTGACATATTTCCAGCTGGGCTATTCTGAAAATATAGAGCTGGATTTGTGTAGGGGAGTTAGGATGTGATACACTTACATTGCTTCACACGCTCCCAGATTCTGATCCTAATTCACTAGCTACTCCTTACTGGCTTAAAATTATATACTTTCGAATTTCTGCCACTAGGACCACTGTTGTCCCCCAAACTATTCTATGCATTAAAGCCAATCTTAAAGTGGTAGGACTGTTTAGCCCTTGAAATAAATTCAGATCTCACAGTCTGTCAGACATCCTGAGAATGGCAGTGTGAAAGAGACATCACATGAGCAAATGTGAGCCCTTCGCTTGCACTGCCCTTGAGCAAGGTATTTTGTCTTCTGTATGCTGGGGGAATTACGGAGTGAATGTCACTGTTTTAGGGATCCGTTATGTAGAAAAATAATGTTTAAATAACAATGTATCGTGTGTTAATAAGTGAGCTAAGCTAATGTTAGAATTTTCTGGCCATCACCATTTTATTCTTGGTGTTATTTTAATGATGTTCTGATGTTCCAGCATGGATTCTCCCAAAGGCAGCTTTAGGGAAATCATCCATCGGCAGCAAGATTCTAAAAGAAGCAGATTTAGATGCAGCCGCTGCCACAGCACATTACACTCCTCACAGAGAAGGTGTTTTTTTTTTTTTTTTTTTTTTAACAAGTTATGATATAGAAACATAGAAACATGCTAGCAAAGCACCTTATGTTGTAAGAATCTGTCTCTTTCTCTTATGAATTAAAGAGGAACAGCAAACGCTACCATTTGTATCATTTGTTTATTTATTTATTTTTGCTGAAGCACATCTCAGCAAAAATGTGTTCCTATATGAGAACGACAATATCATGTGGCAAAAATAATCCAACTTTATGTGCAAAAAAAAAATAAAAAAGAAAAGTGTGTGTGTGTATGTCTGTGTTTTTTGATGAAGGGCCTCTGCTATTCTACTGTATGGTATTTCTATTATTTGGCTCGGACAGAAATAGGTAATAACTAAAAATATTCTATTTCATAATAGAGCAAATTCACTTTTCATTCTTCACTTGGCATGAGCTCAGATTATATATCGTTATAAGTGCCACATGGCAGAGGCATGATGATGGAAGTGTGAACAACACTTGTTCATTCTTTCAAACTCCTTCCCTCGTTTGCTTCCTTTGTATTTCTGTTTTGTTTACCAATAGGTTAGAGAGTGCAGATTAATAGCAGTCCAGAGGGCAAAAGATAATGAAAACTGGAGTAGTTTCCCTCCTGAGACAAAGGTGCTTGTGCAGAATTAATTATGTCTCTCTCTCTCAAAAAAAAAAAAAAAAAAAAAAAGCTTGTGCTTACATGAAAGAAAATAATAATAATATAATTGATATATTGATTTAGGACAAAACTGTTTTAAAATCTCACCAGTTTGTTAGTTATCTAATAATGGCAGCAGCTGCGATTGAAAGGAGAGAGTGAGTCCGCGATACCAGGATCAAGTTTCATTTATTTTATTAGCAAACCAAATATAAAGCTTCCTCAAATAAAAACTGTTTGCGCAAAGTACAGGGCCGACTTCATTTACCCAGATGAGCCTGTTTGTTCAGCTTTTTCCGGTTGTTATCGAGAGACTATCGCAACTGTGACCAATCAGAATCAAGTATTCCACAAAGTCTTGGTGGACTTTAGTCGTATTTTAGTCTTATTTTAATGCTTCCTCTAAAATCTTTTTTTTTTTTTTATTCTAAGACAAAATACAGCTCACACATTTTAAAATCATAAACATCACTGTCTAGTGGAGTCTAGACTGAACCAAGAAAATGGTGAAAGTACAAGTCAAGTCACCTTTATTTATATAGTGCTCCATAAAGTACAGAGAGTTTCAAAGTAACTTGATCAAGCAAGAGATTAAATGGTGGTGTTTTTTTATTTATTTATTTATTTATTTATTTATTTATTTATTTATTTATTTTGTAAAGCAGCTCTGTTCTGTGTAAAGATCCTCAGTAAAAAAGCAGTTCAATTCAGATGTACAAAAGCCCTGTAGAAAACAGAGATGCATTCTTCAGCTCAGGTCAGTTCTCATCCAATATAATTTGTGCAGTCAATTCAATAATATTGCTGAATATTAAGTGTCCCAAACTAAGAAAGCCACAGATGACAGTGAAAAGGAACACAATCTCCATCTGTGACAGATGAAAATAAAAATAAAATAAAAAACTTAAGAGAACCCAGTGTCAATCAGTGGGCCAGTTGTATTCTGGCAAGATGAATGAACACGTGTGTGCCTTAAATCCAGGCTGCATTACAAGTCTAAATGTGGATTGGTATCATTCAGAATATTCATCCAGTTCTATAAAACTACAGTATTTGATTACTCAACTTTGAGCTAGTTGACAGGCAACATTTTTATCTCACTTAAAAGCCAATAACTACATAACTCTAGCCTTTTAAGTTAAAATAAAATCCACTGCCTTATGAGAGGTCAAACAGTTTTCCTGATAAGTAAGTGGGCTTTTATATTAATGTTTAGTTCTGTCTTGAAAGTTTTATCCTATGAGAAAAGCATTGATAATTCATTTAATTACCCTTCGGCCTGGCTTAGGGGTGATTCATTGCAAAAAATATCAAGATCCTCATCTTCCACTTTAACACTGTTCTGTTAAGCTGACATTATTATCTCCAGTGTGTTCTATTACGAATTGCAATAAAACAGCACACTAATTGGGAGGTCTTTTATATAATCATTATAAGCCTATTTACACTTATTCATATTAGTTCATGCATCTTGATTAAATCGCAATCAGCATGGTTTTGTACACTCTACACTCTGCTACATAAAAGTAACAGGGGTCTGAACTTGGTCTATAAGTAAAGGTTGTTCTTGGCATTAACGGTTCCGTGAAGAACCTTTAACATCCATGGAACCAAAAACTTTGCATTATTATAATGATTTTACACTAAGAAAAAAAGGTTATTTTATTAACTCTTCTATGAAAGGCTCTTTGGGAAACTCAAACATTAATTGATGGAAATGTTGGCATATGAAATATTCTAGTCATCTTCTATAAATAATCAGGCAGTTATGGGAATTTACACTAGGTCTTTTCATAATTGGCTAAAATCACAAAAAATGCATGACGTGAAGAAGTGTATATACATCCCATGTTTCAGTTGTTTGTCACTGTATAGTCTGTTATTATCTTAACGCCCATTGTTCTGGAGATATCTGACCTCCCAGAGATCACAGTGATTTATCTTCAACTCTCTATCAGCTACTTGATTAAGGTTCATCTCAACTCTCTTAGAGCAGGTCAGGTTAATTTTACAGATACACAGATAAATTCATATTTTTTGAAAATCCACAAAACAGCATTACCTTGGCTGAATGCTGAAAGTTATTTTCAGAAGACAACAATAAGCCAAGATGCTTATTCTTTCTGAGAAATGGCTGCATCTAAATGGTCAGTGGCTGAATACGAATGAAAGTGTCTAAACAGATCGATAGTCATCTTCCCTAATAACAAGTGCTCATGATTGAGATTTTTAGCCCTGGACCGCGCCTCGTGCCTTTCTTGTTCTTGTGTATATAAACTTGCTTAAGATTGCCTCATGCATGCCAATGGCCCCATTTGATTCTAAACAAACAGCCAGCCAAACTCTACCCCTAGGACTCTGAGTCAACCCCTCTTGTGTCAAACAACACAATTGATTCCAAAGCTGACCTGAGCAGAATGCAAAATCAATCCCTCCGAACTTCATTCCACAACCCTTTATTGACTTCAGTAATAACTGAGAGAGGATATTGGATGGATGCTTGTCAGATGTGTAAAACGAATGTCACTTGCCTTTACTACATATATCTACTTTTGTACTAATTTCATAACATCTCCTTAATCTGCTATCACTAGCTACCTTCAGAAATATTTATTATTATTATGTTTTTTTTTTTTTTTTTTTTGTAGCATACCATATCTTAGATTAGTGGCTTGCCCTACACAGAAAGCTAGTGTGTTCTTTGGGCAGTCTGCCAGCATCTGCCTTTCTGATCATTCACAGTCACATTGCCAGCATCACCTAACCTCTGCCCTAATCCTATTTCAGTAGGGGAGAGATCTGCTTTATTACTCCCTCATCTGATCTATCCCTCGGCTTCAACTCTTCTCATCATGCTTTCCATTGTAATCTCATCTTTCATCAGCCGTTGGGGGACCGCCATTAAGATCTGCTCATTAATCAGTCTGACAGGCAAGTTCCAAGAGATGCATATAATCTACAAGATCCACAATATAGTGTATATGCGAGGATTCCAGGTGTGTGTGTGTGTGTATCTCGTTATGTACACAGGTCAAAAAGCATTCTTTAGAAATGTTGGCCCATGTTGATAGGATAGCATCTTGCAGTTGATGGAGATTTTTGGGAAGCACATCCAGGGCACGAAGCTACCATTCCACCAAATCCCAAAGATGCTATATTGGGTTGAGATCTGGTGACTGTGGGGGCCATTTTAGTACAGTGAACTCATCGTCATGTTCAAGAAACCAATCTGAAATGATTCGAGCTTTGTGACATGGTGCATTATCCTGCTGGAAGTAGCCATCAGAGGATGGGCACATGGTGGTCATCAAGGGATGGACATGGTCAGAAACAATGCTCAGGTAGGCTGTAGCGTTTAAACGATGCTCAATTGGTACTAAGGGGCCTAAAGTGTGCCAAAAAAACATCCCCCACACTATTACACCACCACATTAACAAGGCATGATGGATCCATGTTCTCATGCTGTTTACGCCAAATTCTGACTCTACCACATAAATGTCTCAACAGAAATTGAGACTCCTCAGACAAGGCAACATTTTTTCAGGCTTCAACTGTCCAATTTTGGTGAGCTCGTGCAAATTGTAGCCTCTTTTTCTTATTTCTAGTGGAGATGAGTGGTACCCGGTGGGGTCTTCTGCTGTTGAAGCCCATCTGCCTCTAGGTTGTGTGTGTTGTGGCTTCACAAATGCTTTGCTGCATACCTCGGCTGTAACGAGTGGTTATTTCAGTCAAAGTTGCTCTTCTATCAGCTTGAATCAGTCGGCCAATTCTCCTCTGACCTCTAGCAATAACAAGGCATTTTCACCCACTAGGATTGCAAACCCTAGAAATGGTTGTGTGTGAAAATCCCAGTAACTGAGCAGATTGTGAAATACTCAGACCGGCCCGTCTGGCACCAACAACCATGCCACGCTCAAAATTGCTTAAATCACCTTTCTTTCCCATCCTGACATTCAGTTTGTAGTTCAGGAGATTGTCTTGACCAGGACCACACCCATATATATATATATATATATATATATATATATATATATATATATATATATATATATATATATATATATATATTGTTTGAGTTTCCTGCCTCTCAAACTTGTCTACTGAGAAAAAAACTCCAACACTTTCACATTGGTCTCCTTTAAAGTTTTAGAAGAGATCTCATCATCATCACACACTGTGCTCAGATTCTTCTCCTTAGCTAGAGACATCGGATCTCTCACATTTGTCTAATCCAACACTTTAGAAAAGATCTCAACAACATCACACACTGTCTTCAGAGCTCCTGGGTTACTTTTTTTTTTTTTTTTTGTAAATCAGTTTTGTTAAAGGCATTTGGTACATTACTGTTTCCAACAACAAATTGTGCCTAAGCACATAAACATTATCCTATAAAAAGTAACATTATCCTTAATTCTGCATGATTTTTTTTCAACTCTGAATGTATGTGTTTTTCCTCTTTATTTAGAGCCTTTCAATTACTTGACTTGGTGCACAAATTGTGAAGTTGTTGAGATATTTTATAAAGCTTTAAAGGAGACAAATATGAGACCCCAGAGTCTTTAGCTTTTGAGAAACCTATGTATAAAGTGTGATGTTATTGAGATCTCTTAAAGGGGGGGTGAAATGCTATTTAATGCATACTGAGTTTTTTACACTGTTAAAGAGTTGGATTCCCATGCTAAACATGGACAAAGTTAAAAAAAAAAATAAGTTTTACGTTTGAAGGAGTATTTTTGTTCCCAAAATACTCCTTCCGGTTTGTCACAAGTTTCGGAAAGTTTTTTTTTTTTTTTTTTTTTTTTTTTTTTTTTTTTTTTTTCGAGTATGGCTCTGTATGACGTTAGATGGAGCGGAATTTCCTTATATGGGTCCTAAGGGCACGTCTGCCGGAAGAGTGCGCGCTCCCGTATAGCAGAGCACTGAGAGCACAACAGACTTCACTGATCAGAGCGAGAGCGTCACAAAAAGTCACAAAAGAAGTGTGTTTTTGGTTGCCAGGGCAAGACAACCCTGCACAGATTACCAAAAAAAAAGAAAAAAAAAAAACAGCATTAAGGGACCAGTGGATGGAGTTTATTTTTACAGAGCATCAACGGAGTTGTGCAAGTGTTTGTGTTTGTTCCCTGCATTTCGAAGATGCTTGTTTTACAAACAAGGCCCAGTTTGATGATGGATTTGCGTATCGTTTATTTCTTAAGGATGATGCAATCCCAACGAAAAAGGGTCACGATCGTGTGTTGGCACCGCAGGCGGTTAGTAAAACTGCTTAAAATATCTCTGCCTCCTTGTTAGTGTGTCCGCCTCCCATGCCGGAGATCCGGGTTCGAGCCCCGCTCGGAGCGAGTTGTTGCTGCTGCTGCTCTCGTTCAGTTTCAACCTGGGGATCTGATTCTGGATCATAAATAAACGACTGAATCTGACTGTTAGCCATGGTTTGTTTTGGATGATGGTTTTTTTTCCTCACGGTAATGTCACAACTTCCAAACGCTCTCAACGCAAAAGCCTACTCGTGCTCGTGATTCTTTAGCTCCGCCCACACGTCACGCCTCCAGCCGGTCGTGTTTTTCCGGGAAAAATCGGTACAGACTATCTTTCTCTTATGAATATAATAAAATGTCGCACAATGTGTGATGTTACTGAGATCTTGTTTGAAACAATGGAAGAAACAAATATGAGAGATCCAGTGTCTTTAGCTAAGAAGAAAAATCTGAACAGTGTGTGATGTTGTTGAGATCTCTTCTAAAACTTAAAAAAAATTCTACCCTTTGGTTAGCTTCAATGTCATTTATTAACACCATTTCAATCAAACACAATACAATCATATTTGAAGTTGTTTTGTAAAGACAGTGTTTTATTGCACAGTAATTTAACAGAGGAAATCATTGCATTTATTTACATGCATGCAAAAATAGCTTCTTAAATTAGTGAGTAATCCCTACACCCTAAACCTAACTCTACCCATAGTTTATTCCTAAAATCAGTTGGAAATTAAGGCTGATTAACAAGGAAGCACCTAGAAGCATCCAACCCTGATTTTAAATCTAAAACAGATATTTACTGAAAACGTATATCTTAATTCTGATTGGTTGATAGGAATGTCGTACTTGGTGAAATCATGCTCACCGTAGGTATAAGCTGTCCATTGCTATGGTGTAAAGAAAACTCCCTTAATCACACATTGTAGTTCATCGCGACCTCACAAAGTTGCAATATAATCAATGAAGTCCTCAGTGCTGCACAATTAATCTCTTTTTTACATCACATCTACACTTTCGTGATGATTCGTGCTGAACACAACATCTGAACAAAAACTCTGATTTGAGTGGTGAGAGGATTCTAACTTAAAAGCATCTGAATGTCTGTTGTGTTCAAGAAATCGATATACTGTATATGTTCAACGTACACCGTTCAACGCCGCACAAACACAATGAATAGAAACGGACCTCTAGTGTACAAAAAACATAACACACTGGATAGTTTGCAAAATTTTCAACGAAATGCTATTTTTACATCTTTGAGGGTGCCATTGATTTCGTTGAATCGGGCATGCACACCAGTTTAATGTTTCTCCTGAAATAAAACTGAAGACATCTTGAGACAAAGCTGATTATCTCATTGAGACACATAAGAGAAGCACCCCTTAGTATCCTGAGCGTAGAGTAACTTCTATTAGAGCCATAGCCTTGTGGAAAGCACAACATGAGTTTAAATCCTAGCTAAATACACTTTCCTGCTATATATATATATATATATATATATATATATATATATATATATATATATATACAGTACAGACCAAAAGTTTGGACACACCTTCTCATTCAGAGAGTTTTCTTTATTTTCATGACTATGAAAACTGTAGAGTCACACTGAAGGCATCAAGGGCTATTTGACCAAGAAGGAGAGTGATTGGGTGCTGCGCCAGATGACCTGGCCTCCACAGTCACCGGACCTGAACCCAATCGAGATGGTTTAGGGGTGAGCTGGACCGCATACAGAAGACAAAAGGGCCAACAAGTGCTAAGCATCTCTCGGGGAACTCCTTCAAGACTGTTGGAAGACCATTTCAGTTGACTACCTCTTGAAGCTCATCAAGAGAATGCCAAGAGTGTGCAAAGCAGTAATCAAAGCAAAAGGTGGCTACTTTGAAGAACCTAGAATATGACATATTTTCAGTTGTTTCACACTTTTTTTGTTATGTATTCCACATGTGTTAAATCATATTTTTGATGCCTTCAGTGTGAATCTACAATTTTCATAGTCATGAAAATAAAGAAAACACTTTGAATGAGAAAGTGTGTCCAAACTTTTGATCTGTACCGCATAGATAGACAGACAGACAGACAGACAGACAGACAGACAGATAGATAGATAGATAGATATCTGAGACAGAGTTGATAATAAAATGAGAAATACATGACAATCACAACTAAGTTTCTTGAGTTTAGAAAGAGCAAACTATAATATAATATAATATAATATAATATAATATAATATAATATAATATAATATAATATAATATAATATAATATAATGATAATGAAGTCTTGATAGAGATTACAGCAAGTCAATAAAGATATATTCTATGTTTACTCCATCCCATTCTCAGTCTAATTTGCCTCTACTTCTATTTATCTTAAGGACTTTTAGAAGAAACATCTGAAATGCTGTTGCTGCTAAAATGAGAGATATGTGAGAATATCATCTAAGTCTTCTAAGCTTAGGAAGAGCAAACACTGAGCAATAAATTATTTCCCCTTATTTTTGCTATGGTATAATAGAAAAATTGATAGAAAATTGTATAATAGAGAGCCCCCCTGCAGACCCTCGTGACTGTCTGTCAAGATTGACAAAGGTCGTAAAATGTCACACACACACACACACACACACACACACACGCCGACTGTATGTACTGTATGTCTAATATGTTGTTGTTTTTTATTTGATGGTTACACAAGGAGTAACCCAATATATAATATAGAAAGAGTAGAGTATTTGTAAATTACTTCCCCTGTTTCTAGATTGTGAACTCTCTTATTTGTCATTGACCCACATGCTATTCAGGTTAAACATAAAATGGACTGTCATTGAATACCTGTGTTAAATAAGAGCTAAATAAGTGTCTCCATAGCCAGTTCTATTTTGACACAGAAGTGGCTCACCTCTGAAAAGTTAGCCAATGAAATCTTCTTTTTTACTCCTATAACTCACTTCTATGTCTCCAGCTTCTAAAGACTTTTTTTCACCCAGATAAGGCTGAAAAAGACTGCCCTGTCATATCCAATCATTGCATTGTCTGCCAGGGAAGGAGGCTAACGAGGGAGGATCGCTAGAAGCAAACAGACGCATAAACCCCCTTCCCTGCTGCCCAACCTTGCCTTACATCCTTCACTTCCTGTGAGACTCATCCAAACACTTGTTGGAATCGAAAGCAACATTCTTCAGATATGGGGAGAGCAGCAGGGAAATGCTTTTTCCTCTAACATATTCCAGTTTCTGGGTAGCTAGAAGGGATGTTGTGCCAGTACAGAACATGAATTAAGGAGTTAAAATGTAAACTGTGCTTTGAAAAGAACCTAGCTACCATTAGTAGCCAAGCAAACCAAATAAATATTAATGTCTTGATATATATATATATATATATATATATATATATATATATATATATATATATATATATATATATATATATATATATATATATATGCTGCCCTTTTTCCCCATTCATAAATGCACTGTATACATTATCCAAATTCTGGTAATCCACTCTGCCAGTCCCCTTCTCTGACAGTGAGGAGGACATCTGAAGGCCTCTGAGACCCAGAACCCTCCATCCATAGCAGTACAGCAGGTCTGTAAAGCAGTCTGTCCATACCAGATGATAATTCCTCCACAAGAGGTGGCAGATAGAAAGTGCTGGATCCCTTTCTCCCAAAGCTAAAACTTGGCACCATCCACTCACTGTCACATCAATAAAGGTTCCAAAACAGCAAAAACAATGCTTGATAATCCCACAGTTCTACCCTGTCCTAGTTTTCTGAGCCTGACATGCAATCCTATGTTTGGCAGAAGAGAATGGTCCATGCAAAAGATTAATTGAAACAAATCAGTGGGGGAGAATTTAAAGCACAGAGTGAGTAGAGAGAGGAGATTGGGATTAGGGTTTAGGAGAGTGTAACCAAGCACATCCTGAGCACTGACCCATCCTTCAGAATGGGGTTCAAAGACTCGTCACAGCTACTCTGAATTGTATTTTTTTTTTTTTTTTTTTTAACCCTCTCCAATCCCTGCTGTTTTTTTTTTTTTTTTTTTTTTTTTTTTTTTTTTTTTTTTTTTGGCTTTGTTAATTTATTTGATCCTGTTTTTCTCTTCCCCAAATGGGAAAAGTGAATACAAGCTATGTGCACAAGTTACACATTTGCACAGTACTGTTCACTTTCAATAAAAAGTACACCCTTGTACCTTATTTTACTCGAAAAGGTGCATATGAGTACATTAATGGTATATATTAATATCTCAAGTGCATATTTGTACCTTTTGAAAGGGCACCACCCCATGTGACAGCTTTTGTATCTTATTTTTCTAAGAGAGTAGCATAACCTATCTTTGAGGCTTAAAGTCAGAAACCAAAAGAAAATTCACAGTATGTATCTTCAAATGCTTCTTATCGATTGTATCGGGAAATAATAAATTCATGCATATGCTCTTTGAGATTGTAATTCTTAAGCAAAACATCAAAATATGATAAACCCCGCCCCTTTCTTACAATCAACTGCTTGCATTCGAATCTGCCTCCATCCAATTACCAACCAATGGATACCCCCACCCACCCTCCATTTATTTATTTATTTATTTATTTATTAATTATTATTATTATTTATTTTTTTTGATAATCTATTTCACCAATCCATCACAATACAAGAAGAAAAGATCCAGTGCCACTTCCATTTACATTACATTTTATGTTAATATTATTAAATTGTGTTTATTTAGGATGCATAGCATGCTAGCTGTGTAAAGAATCAAAGTAAAGGTATGGTCACTTCAGTGCTGTTTTGCCAAATTTTAGATGGTCAAAATAGGTTCACTATCCATTGTCAAGAACGTAGCGATGTATGAGGCACTGTTCACAAAGAAGTGCAGCAAATTGTGGAAATTCCTATTGGAATGACTGTATTTAGCTCATGAAATCCCATATGTATATCCCTATATATATATATATATATATATATATATATATATATATATATATATATATATATATATATATATATATATATATATATATATATATATATATATATTTATGGTTATGACTTTGAAGAAAAAAAATCAGTATCAAATAAAAAATTGAAAAATTTAAAATAAAAATAAAAAATAGAATACTGGGTACCTCTTGGGTATTGTGAAGAGGAAGATAAGTAACATCTGACAAACAATACAGAGGAGCTGAAGGCCTCCATTAAAGCAACATGGGGTTCAATAACGCCTCAGCAGTGCAACAGGCTGATCGCCTCCATGCCACGCCACACTCAAGCAGTAATTCGTGCAAAAGGAGCCCTAACCAAGTATTGAGTGCATAACTAAACCTGCTTTGGATATCTTGAATATTTCTGTTTTGTAAATATTCTTTTTTATTGATCAATAAAATATTACAAAAATTATACTCAATTTTTAATTTTCGTAAGCTGTAAGTCATAACCCTCAAAATTAAAACAAAAACTCTGGAACTATTTAAGTTTGTGTGCAATTAATCTAGAATATAAGAATGAATAAAAAAAATGCATTTTTTTAATAACTAAATTAAAAAAACACTTCTCCATGATATGTGTATATACAGACTCATTGTATATACAGTTTCAGTTAAAGGTCATGCATTTACAGTAACTAGATTCTTTGAGTACATGGGTAGCATTGTGACCAGGAACTGAATCCTCAGGCTGTTAGGCACCATAAATATAAAAGCTTTCCAAGATGTTGCTTCTTTTGCTAACTACATTTTGTAACTAAATTTCTTTGAGAAATACCATCAACATTATGTCCTTACAAATCACACTAGAGGCTTGTGCAATGCAGGGCGATCCAATACAGCCAAAGAAAAACACATTAAGTGCTAATTGGAATATATTGTACTTTTTGAATTAATTGATTATTTGATTAACGTAAGCACTTTTCGAGTATAAAAGTGCATGGGTAGAAAAGAGCTGTGCATGGGACTGTTTTCAGCTTCGGTCTGAAGTTTAACATTTAAGTGTCTTTCTTTCCTCTCCGAATTTAATTATTTTCTCTATTCGGTTGTTAAGTGATGACGTAAGAAGCGCTGCTTCCGGGTCCAAGCCGTTTATGAGCACTGTTTATTCATATTAATAATTTAAGCTAAACGCTTTCAAACTTACGGTATACACTACAGTCTCCGTGCTCACAGCGTCCCAAACACAAATCATTTTTATATATATTTTTTTATATTTATATTTTCATTGTCTGGCTATCTGGGACTTCGGTATGGAGTTAAAGGTTAAGATTATAACTTTTTTCGCTAGTATTCTATCACATTGTGAGTTTATATTAGCACCTTTTGTTGTTTTCTCGTGGTAACTGATAGAGCGTTTGGACATGGAAGAGCTGCTACGTGACGTCAGACTTAACAAGCGAATAGAAACTTAATTTTATTTTTAATCTTCAAAAAGTGCTTCCTAGATGAACCTGATTGGAAGTGATGATGGACTAAACTAAGGAATTATGGCCTGTAGGTTGGAGCAGGTCTGTTTTAGAAACTTAGGGAACAGTAAAGATCTGAAGGGACCATCTTTCTGGAGGATTAAGGGATATATACTGGCTGCAGGTCAGCGGGCAACAGTTTAATGAACACATTCTCTTTAGCCATTGCTAAAGAGATAAGGAAATGACACTCAGCACTAATTACCAAATTCCCTCACCGCTTGGGTCAAAGGCTTACTTCCTTCATGATTAAATTCAAGGAGTGAGTGAAAAAGGAAAAGGGTAAACTTTGAAGTCTTGTTTTGAAAGAAATAAAGAAAAAAGTGACTTATATTCTTTCAACATGAACCACAATTCCTACCTGGTTAATTATTTTATTCAGTTCTAAAAAGTCTTCATCTAGAGAGTTTTACTCTTAAACTTGCCTTTGTCGAGACAGCTCAACCTGTGATCAGTTGTACACTGAAATTAACTGCTGCACAATTCGTGCTCCACTCCAGCACACAAAATGAGAAATGCATTCATCTGACATCTGAACGTATGAAAACTCCAGGGACATGAATGCTCTTTGCCTCTGATTGGTCTTAAACATGCAGGTGGCCTATCACTATGGGAACCGTTAACACAATCAAAGTGATGTTTTCCACAGTTGGCTATATATATATATATATATATATATATATATACCCTCCTGTGGGCTCACCACCTGCAGGAGGGAGCGTAAGGGGCCGGTGCATAGAGGATCGGGCGACAGTCGAAGGCGAGACCCCCGACGACCCGATCTCTGGACACGGAATCTGGCTTTAGGGACGTGGAATGTCACCTCGTTGGCGGGGAAGGAGCCTGAGCTTGTGCGGGAGGTCGAGAGGTACCGACTAGAGATAGTCGGGCTCACCTCAACGCACAGCTTGGGCTCTGGAACCGCACTTCTTGAGAGAGGCTGGACTCTCTACCACTCTGGAGTTGCCCATGGTGAGAGGCGGAGGGCTGGAGTGGGTTTGCTAATAGCCCCCCAGCTCAGCCGCCATGTGTTGGAGTTTACCCCGGTGAACGAGAGGGTCGCTTCCCTGCGCCTTCGAGTCGGGGATAGGTCTCTCACTGTCGTTTGTGCCTACGGGCCGAACGGCAGTGCGGACTACCCGGCCTTCTTGGAGTCTCTGGGAGGGGTGCTGGAAAGTGCTCCGACTGGAGACTCCGTTGTTCTACTGGGGGACTTCAACGCTCACGTGGGCAGTGACAGTGACACCTGGAGGGGCGTGATTGGGAGGAACGGCCCCCCTGACCTGAATCCGAGCGGTGTTCTGTTATTGGATTTCTGTGCTAACCACGGTTTGTCCATAACGAACACCATGTTCAAGCATAAGGGTGTCCACCAGTGCACGTGGCACCAGGACACCCTTGGCCGGAGGTCGATGATCGACTTTGTGGTCGTGTCATCAGACCTTCGGCCATATGTCTTGGACACTCGGGTGAAGAGAGGGGCGGAGCTGTCAACTGATCACCACCTGGTGGTGAGTTGGATCCGATGGCGGGGGAGGAAGCTGGACAGACTCGGCAGACCCAAACGTACTGTGAGGGTCTGTTGGGAACGTTTGGCCGAGCCCCCTGTCAGAGAGATCTTCAACTCCCACCTCCGGCAGAGCTTCGACCGGATCCCGAGGGAGTCTGGAGATATTGAGTCCGAGTGGACAATGTTCTCCACCTCCATTGTCACTGCGGCTGCTCGGAGCTGTGGCCGTAAGGTCTCCGGTGCCTGTCGAGGCGGCAATCCCCGAACCCGGTGGTGGACACCGGAAGTAAGGGATGCTGTCAAGCTGAAGAAGGAGTCCTATCGGGCCTGGATGGCTTGTGGGACTCCGGAGGCAGCTGACAGGTACCGGCAGGCCAAGCGGACTGCAGCCCGGGTAGTCGTGGAGGCAAAAACTCGGGCCTGGGAGGAGTTCGGTGAGGCCATGGAGAAGGACTATCGGTTGGCCTCGAAGAGATTCTGGCAAACTGTTCGACGCCTCAGGAGGGGGAAGCAGTGCCCTACCAACACTGTTTACAGTAGAGATGGGCACCTGTTGACCTCAACTGGGGATATCGTCGGGCGGTGGAAGGAATACTTCGAGGATCTTCTCAATCCCACCGACTTGTGTTCCGTTGAGGAAGCAGTGGCTGGGGACTCGGAGGGGCACTCGTCCATCACCCGGGCTGAAGTCATCGAGGTAGTTAAAAAGCTCCTCGGTGGCAAGGCACCGGGGGTGGACGAGATCCGCCCCGAGTACCTCAAGTCTCTGGATGTTGTGGGGCTGTCTTGGCTGGCACGCCTCTGCAACATCGCATGGCGGTTGGGGACAGTACCTCTGGACTGGCAGACCGGGGTGGTGGTCCCTCTTTTCAAGAAGGGGGACCGGAGAGTGTGTTCCAACTATAGGGGGATCACACTTCTCAGCCTCCCTGGAAAAGTCTATGCCAGGGTACTGGAGAGGAGAATTCGGCCGATAGTGGAACCTCGGATCCAGGAGGAACAGTGTGGTTTTCGTCCCGGTCGTGGAACACTGGACCAGCTCTATACCCTTTCCAGGGTGCTGGAGGGTTCATGGGAGTTTGCCCAACCAGTCCACATGTGTTTTGTGGACTTGGAGAAGGCATTCGACCGTGTTCCTCGCGACATCCTGTGGAGGGTGCTCCGGGAGTATGGGGTCGGCGGCTCCCTACTTAGGGCTGTTCGGTCCCTGTACGACCGGAGCAAGAGCTTGGTTCGCATTGCCGGCAGTAAGTCAGACCTGTTCCCGGTGCATGTTGGACTCCGGCAGGGCTGCCCTTTGTCACCGGTTCTGTTCATAATTTTTATGGACAGAACTTCTAGGCGCAGCCAAGGGCTGGAGAGTGTCCGGTTTGGGGACCATACGATTTCGTCGCTGCTTTTTGCAGATGATGTTGTCGTGTTGGCATCCTCAGACCAGGACCTTCAGTGTGCATTGGGACGGTTTGCAGCCGAGTGTGAATCGGCTGGGATGAGAATCAGCACCTCCAAGTCCGAGGCCATGGTTCTCAGTCGGAAAAGGGTGGATTGCCCACTTCAGGTTGGTGGAGAGTTCCTGCCTCAAGTGGAGGAGTTCAGGTATCTTGGAGTCTTGTTCACGAGTGAGGGAAGGATGGAACGTGAGATTGACAGACGGATCGGTGCAGCTTCTGCAGTAATGCGGTCGCTGTACCGGTCTGTCGTGGTGAAGAAGGAGCTGAGCTGTAAGGCAAAGCTCTCGATTTACCGGTCAATCTACGTTCCTACTCTCACCTATGGTCATGAGCTGTGGGTCATGACCGAAAGGACAAGATCCCGGATACAGGCGGCCGAAATGAGCTTTCTCCGTCCGGTGGCTGGGCGCTCCCTTAGAGATAGGGTGAGAAGCTCGGTCACTCGGGAGGAGCTCAGAGTAGAGCCGTTGCTCCTCCACATCGAGAGGAGCCAGCTGAGGTGGCTCGGGCATCTATTTCGGATGCCTCCTGGACGCCTTCCCAGGGAGGTGTTCCAGGCACGTCTCACCGGGAGGAGGCCCCGGGGAAGACCTAGGACACGCTGGAGGGACTATGTCTCCCGGCTGGCCTGGGAACGCCTCGGGGTCCCCCCGGAAGAGCTGGAGGAAGTGGCTAGGGAGAGGGAAGTCTGGGCGTCTCTGCTTAGACTGTTGCCCCCGCGACCCGGCCCCGGATAAGCGGAAGATGATGGATGGATGGATGGATATATATATATATGGGGGGGGGGATCTTGTGGCACGAAATCCGATGTGTCTAGCAAGAACTGACATGCGAGAATGTGATGATATCATCCGCCATACCTTTCAAATATATTTGCATTACACTTGCCCTTCCACCTTTGGGGTATGTAAGATATTTTATCTTCACATCAGGCAAGTGAACGCAGTCATAAAAACAGAATTCACAGTTTGGAACATCACGGAATTTGTCAAACTTTTAATTAATTAACCAAAAGTAGGTCATTACACTTATCACGATATGTATCTGTAACACACACACACACACTGAATCGCGCGACGCTCGCAGTGATTTCAGCATCAGCTCTCTCTCTCTCTAAATGAGTACTGAAAGACATGAACAGCATTTAAAAAAAAAAAAGAGTTGTTTATACTTTCAAATAATTAGACATGCTTAAACACAGAATTTGGTAACAATAAAAAAATTATATAGAAAGATATAGTGAGATTAAAATAAAACATTTCGTAGGTCCATAAGCCTGAAATTTCCATTAAACTTTTAATAAATGTTAAAATGTATCCTCCTTTTTCCTCAACAAGAAAGTAAGCCTATGGGTCAGACTTCCGTTTCATTAGCCGCTTAGGCACATATAGCAACATCCAGCAAATTATAAATCTGCTTGCAGTACAAACCAGTGTGTCCTTATTTAAGATAACAGATTAAAATAATATGGTAGGACACATCAATTGTCAGTATCAAGCAGCAAAACGAACTGTTTTGTATACAACTAAAAATAGCTGGATGCAAATTTACATCAGGAAAAAGGTGGATATGTTTCATGATTTTAATTCATTAGATATGCTTTTCAATTAATACAATTTAATTTAACTATTAAAAAGGAGTGGAAAATTTTACTTTACATTTAAACAGAGGAAAAGTAATACAGAACAATTTTTAATTGTGATGATTTTGGCTCAGATTTAACAAAAACCCACCAATACACTATCTCAAAAAGGGGAATACTTAAAAAGACCAATAATAAAATAATAATAATAAAAAAATAAAGTGATTTTATTTTATTTTATTTTGCCTTCTGGAAAGTACGTTAATTTAATGTACATTTACTAAATTCTTAGTATGGACTGTTGCTTTAACTACTGCCTCAATCCGGCATGGCATGAAAGCGATCAGTTTGCACTGAAAAAATGGCAATGGGCAGATTGTTCAATTTGCACAAATGCATTTCGTATTTCCTACATGATTATTTTGTTTCTCATCTAAACATATTCTAGTCTTGTGCCATTTATTTAATGCTGACGAATGTTCAACCTGTTAGAAATAATCATGTTTAAATTATATAAATTTGTTGTGTTTTCTCTGGAAACTCCGCCCCCTGCGAATACGCAAAGGAAAAACAGTTCGCAATTTTTTCTCTTGGTTTGGATGCTTTGGATGGTGTAAGCTGCAAGTTATCGTGGAACTCTAAAGCCTGAAGGTAATCAACATTTGAACTGAAATTTTCCCGAATTATAAGGTTCTATCTGCGTTCTGAGTAGTTTTGAGATATTGAGCTTTAAAGTTTTTGTGTTCCATAGACTTCTGTAGATAGAACCTTTTTGTTTTTTCAATAGAAAATCCCAAAATGTACACAACTTAAAATAAAACATCACATAATGTAAATAAATTGTCACAGAATAAGAATATGTGAATGACTCAATTTTGACAAAAATGTCAGATAGAACCTTATAATTCCAAGGGGACGAAATGCTATTGAGAATCAGTTAGTAGTCAGTTTTTAACGTATTTTCACTGAGATAAACGTTTTTATGTAAGTTACCTTAACGTTTCTGATTTCATGGAAAGGCAAAAGTTAGTGCAAATGTTTAACAGTAACAGTTACCTGTTTAACATTATGACTTTTATTAACATTTTTCTAATTGTGTACATTCCTTAAGGCATATGCATTCGTATTTTATTCTGTGTATGACAACTAATTATCTTCAGGGAGGGATGGAGCCAAATACTTTTGGGTGGTGTAATGTTAAGGGATATACTTATAGAACGTTTAGGCCGTCTGGCTGAACTATGTATCTTTTAAACTTTTAAACTTGATCACAAAGAAAATACTTGTTATTCTCTGTTTATTTCGAATTCTCTTTTAAAGAAAGTCATTTCACTCGGCCCCTTAATTGCAACGAATGGAAAAATGCTTTTTGGGGTGCCAACGGGGTGGGGGAGGGGATTTGACCTAACGTAATCGACTTAAATTGGGAAATACCAAAAAATCATAAAATGCATGCCACACTCAAATTTACTGTCATATTTCAAATCCGCGCTAAAAATCTTATATGCTCTTATGTTTCATGCTGGAAAATAGTTATTTCCGGTTCGCTAACGAATAGTTCAATCTCATCCAATAACTCACAATAATCTTTGTGCTTTGTTATTATTGATATGAAACAAAGTCTCAGATTTCAAATCACGCCCGTTTTCTTACTAAATTCAAAAACATAAATACTGTTTTGGCGCTGTGGCATGAGATCGCTCAGGCTCAGCTCAAGAGAAGCACATGATCTTCTCTTCCTCAATAATGCCAGTTACAGCGCGAAATAAACATGAATGAGCATTAGGGCTGTCAACTAATATTCTAAATTTGAATATATATTCAAAAAGGTGAAAATTAGAAATGAAGGAGAAAATTAGAACACTATAAAATAATCGTGTAAAAGCATAACCCAGTTAACCTTGAGATTATTAGTAGAACAAAATATATGGATATGAGAACATGTACAACTAATTAGTGCTGGGCAGTTTGACCAAAAATGTATATACAGTTTTTTTTTTTTTTTTTTTTTTTTTTTTTTTATTATACCGGTTTTCCGGTTTATGACGGTTTAGGTGTCTAAACAAGCAGCATGTGCTGTCAGTGATTTCAACCACTAGAGGCCGCTCTCACACTGTATAATGAAAACCGAGCCTTCTCAGCCGCTGCAGTAACAGACCCAACCCGGAAAACTTTCAGCCGCTCCAGCAGAGGACGAAACACGGAAAACTATCAGCAGGGATTTTTGCAGATAACTGACTGTTCCACCAATCAACTATCGGTGCCGATTAATTGGCAAAACCGATAAATCGGTCGACCTCTAATCCCGATGCACTGCATCCTCAATTTTCAATTTTACTTCACAAGTGATGTGTGCGCGTGTGTGTTCACCTATTCGAGAAGTCGCAGTGACATGGTTATATTCCAGTTAAGGTTTCAAGGGAGTAAAGCCTGTTTATGCCATTAGGAAATTAAATTTGGTAAAATAAATGTTTTTAAAATAAATGTTCATTTAAAAGAAGTGCTCATTCATCAGTGTATTATGTTACCATTAGAGATGCACATTTTCAGGTATGTCCCTCTTTGGCTGATTTATTTTCAAGATGGAGGCTCAACATGGCTTCTGGAATTAGAACGATTCACTCGTATGTATTTTAAATGGCAACTTACTTATACACTTACGAGAATACTTAATTCGTTTTTTGAACTGTATAAACATTGAGAACATATAATTTTGAAAGAACAAAGTGTTTTTGGCTAAAAAAAAATCAACTTTAACTATTACACAGTGTAGCTTAATTACTCTTGTCTCGACTCCCTCTGCTATTGTATGCTACCACGACAAAGCACATCAGTACATTATTATTGGTATTCTGTAATTATCCATCTGCCTGCCGTAAGGTTGCTGACCACTGCACAATTGGGTATCTTTGATCTAAACTTGTAGGACTACCATCCACAATCCTAGAACTGAGGTCTAACAGTAATCTGTAATCTGTCATCTGTCTTTCTTAGTCTTGTCTGGTTCTCATTATATACAAGTTCACATTTTTCATGATTTCTACATTATTAAATGATTGAAATTGCATTTGTTTGAATATTCCCAGAGCTGTGCCCGGTGTTCTGTCGAATCTCATTTTGTCTGTGCATTCTGCAGGATGATGAAGAAGTGAAGTGAAGTGAAGTGAAGTGAGTGAAGTGAAGTGACATTCAGCCAAGTATGGTGACCCATACTCAGAATTTGTGCTCTGCATTTAACCCATCCGAAATGCACACACACAGAGCAGTGAACACACACACACTGTGAGCACACACCCGGAGCAGTGGGCAGCCATTTATGCTGCGGCGCCCGGGGAGCAGTTGGGGGTTCGATGCCTTGCTCAAGGACACCTAAGTCGTGGTATTGAGGGTGGAGAGAGAACTGTACGTGCACTCCCCCCACCCACAATTCCATCCGGCCCGAGACTAGAACCTACAACCCTTCGATTGGGAGTCCAACCCTCTAACCATTAGGCCACGACTTCCCCAAAGAAGCCTTAATCCAAAAATCCACAGAGGAAAATCCACAGTGGGAATCTACATTCTCAAATTCTGTGACAGATCAGATGACATCGGGATTGTTCTGGAAGGCCAGAACATCTTGCAAGGCTTGGACAACTTTGCGTTAGCTATGGCAATGCTTTTTGGTCTTATGTATGCCTTAAATCTCAACTACCCATCTGAAATGAAAAATACATTTGAGGTACTGCAGAAGATAGTCTTCTGTTTTTTTTTATAACTTGATACTGTTTGTTTACTTCTGTAGCATATACATAGAAATGAGTTGTACTTTTAAAAGTAATGCATGAATTTGACTTCTTATGATTTTAAAATTGAAAACAAAAATTGTCAAGGTATGCTTTTGACAACTTGATACTGTTCACCTTATCCTCTACACCTGTTTGACAGTGTATTTGTCTTAATGTTTGTTTTGTTGTAGTTACTGTATGAATGGTTTTTACTGTTCACCTTTTCCACGACATGTTTGACTGTGCATTGTCTTTTACTTGAAGTGATGAATAAATTAAATGAGTAAAGTGATATAAGTACTGATGTGCTGTCATTGTTCATTGACATTTTTCATGGAATCTACCGTAATTTCCGGACTATAAATCGCAACTTCTTTCCCACGCTTTGAACCTCGCGGCTTAAACAACGACGCGGCTAATATATGGATTTTTCCCGCTTTCAATTTTTTATTTATTTTTAAACACATTCTGTGACATGCTCAGTTTTTTGGCAGAATGAATCTTTCAATTAGACCAATGAAATTGCCGAACAGGTTAAGGTCAAACAACTTTTCTTGTTTACTATTTAGATTAAATCGAGCGCGCTCAAACTTCCCATCATTCTGATTACAGTAGTCATTTTGTCACCCTCATCATGGCAAAGACACGGAGAAATGCATATGATGCAGCTTTCAAGTTGAAGGCGATTGATCTGGCTGTTGGGAAAGGAAATAGAGCTGCTGCACGGGAGCTTGGTCTTAATGAGTCGATGATAAGACGTTGGAAACTGCAGCGTGAGGAATTGACTTTCAGGGGGAAGAAAAGCAGATGGCCCGAACTAGAAAATGAGCTCGAAGACTGGGTCAACACACAGAGAGCAGACGGCCGAGGTGTTTCAACTGTGCAGATCCGACTGAAAGCCAAAACAATTGCCACCGCAATGAAGTTTGAGGATTTTAGAGGTGGACCATCGTGGTGTCTCAGATTTATGAGACGTAAAGGCCTGTCCATCAGGGTACGGACGAGTCTATGTCAGCAGCTCCCTCCCGACTACGAGGAAAAAGTTTCAAACTTCCGCAAATTCACTGATGCAAAGATAGCGGAGCATACCATCGGCCCGCACGACATCATAAATATTGATGAGGTTCCTCTGACGTTTGACCTGCCTCTCACTCGGACTGTCAACAGGAAAGGCGAATCATCCGTCATGCTGAAAACAACTGGGCATGAAAAAACTCATTTCACCTGTGTTCTGAGCTGCACGGCATCGGGAGAAAAGCTTCCACCGATGGTGATTTGTAAACGCACGAAGATGCCGAAAGAAAAATTCCCGAGAGGAATTGTTGTGAAAGTCAACAAGAAAGGATGGATGACGGAAAGCCTAATGCATGAATGGCATACGAGTGTTACGGCAAGCGACCGGGAGGATTCTTTCACAGGAACAAGGCATTGCTCGTTTTGGACAGCATGAGGGCCCACATAACAGATTCGGTGAAAGAAGCCATCAAGAGAACAAACTCAATTCCAGCTGTGATTCCTGGAGGCATAACAAAGTATTTGCAGCCACTCGACATCAGTGTAAATCGTGCATTTAAGGTGGCGCTCCGTGTTCAGTGGGAGGATTGGATGACAAATGGGGAGAAATCCTTCACTAAAACGGGCAGGATGCGAAGAGCAACTTATGGTCAAGACTGCCAGTGGATCCTGACAGCGTGGAGCATTGTCAAAAAATCCACTATCATCAGCGGGTTTCGAAAGGCTGGACTGCTGCGTGTTGAAGAGTGCTCAGCGGGGGATTTGCCTCCGGATGAAAGTGACGAGAGCGACAATGAAAACGATCCAATATTGGATGAAGCAATTTTGAGGCTGTTTAACTCTGACACCGAGGGAGATGACTTCAGTGGTTTCAGTGCACAGGAGGAGGAAGTTAGTGACCAATGACTTTCTCGGTAGGCTACTGTTTACTGTAAATATTATTATTATTATTTTTTTTTTTTTTTTTTGTGACAAGCCGGTTTTGGTTAAAGCCAGTTTATTTTTGTTACAAGCCGTGTTTCGTTAAAGCCTATTTATTTTTGTTACAAGCCGTGTTTCGTTAAAGCCTGTGTAAAGTTAATTTGTTTCAATGTACTGGTAGGCACCTGCGGCTTATAGACATGTGTGGCTTATTTATGTTCAAAATATTATTTTTTTTTTTTTTAAATTCAGTGGGTGCGGCTTATATTCAGGTGCACTCAATAGTCCGGAAATTACGGTAAGATATTTTTAACTTCAGATATCCACACAGAAAGCTTACTTCTAATAGCACAAAATTTATTGTAACTTTTAAAAAAGAATACAGCGATTTGATTCAAGAAATGTGTTTGCTTGCATGTTGTTAATGTACTCAAAACGAGTTGATGTAACAAAAATATTTTTTTTTATTAAAGTCAGCTTATAGTATTCTAAAACTTAATCCGGTTAGTTTTATTTATTGAAACCTCAGCATATATGAATGCAAAATATAAAAATGTCATGTTAGTTTAACAAGCACAAATTATGTATCTTGAACATATATAAATAATTTCCGTTTAACAAGCAAAAAATTATTATTTTTTGAACATATATAAATCATGTTTATTTAACAAACAAATTATGTATTTTTAACATGTAAAAATCATGTTATTTTAACTAGCAAAAATTATGTAGCTTTAACATGTGTAAATCATGTTGCGTACACCTAACTTTATCATGTGCAACCGATGTACATATTTTTTTATGTTAATCCAACAGTTTTTTTTTGGTGGTATGGAAGCCAAGGTTTCTTTGACAGTGGCCTTCAGCTCATCTGCATTTTGGTCTCTTTTTTCTCACTTGAATCAAAGACTTCAACTACTTCAGTTTGAAATGATTAATACACAAGTTTTGAATTACTGTATTCAAATAGAACCGGAAGTGGGCGCAGCTTGAAACGGAACTTCGTACAGTTGCTACAGTTGCTAAGACCATTGTGGTTTTAGATGCTTTTTTTTTTTTTTTTTAGTTATCACTGAACAAGTATGTGGTGTTTAAATAAAAAAATAAAAATTATGATTATGACATTTATTTAAATATCTTCTAACAGTCGAAGCTGTTACCCTTGTATAGACAAAGTTTTGAGCGCAAGTTTCAGTCCCATTTATATATATAGTCAGTTTTGGAACTGGAATTTTCAGAAGTTATATTTCAATTTATTTCACAATTTAATGTATCTGTATGTGAAGGCAAAACCTTGTTGTACAATGATGCTGTCTATACTCAGTCAGATTTCAGCACCAAGGACAGCACAAAACAGAAGTATTCGGATAAAGGGATGATCCTGTAACAAGTCACGACCAAAAACAGTCTGGATTTAAAAGATGCCCAGTGAGCAGTGAAGTGAGTATGACTTAACATTAAAGAAACCAGTTTAGTATTCCCCCTATGTTCAAAATACAGACCATTACAATAGCTACACCACAGCCAGTTTTTTTTAAGGATTTATTTTATTTTCTACAAGGATTTCAGAATATTGGTGCCTCTAAATCCCTAGCTGTTGTTCACTTCACAAGCCTTCAATCTGCAGACCACTATAAAACCTCAGTAGCCACAATGTCTGTTCTCTGCATCAACATGTTCCTTCACTTTCATTCTAAATGTTTAAAGAAACACCTGGAAGAAAATTCATCACTGTCCATTCTGACTCGTTAATTATAACAAATGTGGGTCTACCTTAAGGTACCAAATTCATGTCTACACTAACCTACTAAATAGCTTATTGTGTGACTCATTTGCAAAGTAATGGAGCAACCAGGTCATTTCCCTTTTCATTTTAGACTAAATTCAAACCAGTTCAATACCCTGTTATGTGTTAATTGGGATTATATGACTCATTGAAATAATGTGTGCTGCTTAATATTTCTATAGGAACATTCTTACTTTTTATCAAGATTATTTGATGAATACAAAATTCAAAAGAACAGCATTTATTTTAACTATGAATATTTTGTAACAATTTAAGTCATTTCAATTTAAAGAACTATATTTTAAGCCGTATCATTTAAGGCACCATTCCTAATTGAAAGTATTTATTCATTATTCATTCTCTTTTCTTTCTTTTTTTTTTTATCTTACTGACCCCAAACGTTTGAACAGTATTATATATTCCCTGTTCTCAACTCAAAAAGACTATTAAGCCAGTCATCAGCATTTTCCATCCATCAAAGCACAAATCATTCAAATAAGTAAGTAAGTAAGCAGAAGTTTTGAAGAAAAAACAAATTAAATAAAAACAAAATAACTATCAACTAAACTACAGGTATCTAAAGAAAGATACAAATTCTTAAGAACTTTTTGGATCATTAGCTGGACAAGGCTGCTTTATATTCTGCAGGTGTATGTGTTACATGCATTAAATCTCTGATGCAAAAGCAGACCATGGGAGAGCTTATACATAATCTTCTCTGACTGAAAACTTGTAACCTACTGCAAGTTTTTGGGGTTTTAATCATATTCATAAAATAAATTCAGATTGATATGTTGGTTTTCCAGGTACAGCTGTGCTGAATGTGCATTCGTTGCATTTAAATGAACAGCTCTATACCCAGTTTAGTCGGTAATTCACAAATAGTCGATCATTCCTCTTTATTCTGTCCCACTCTGACAACTCATTGTGGCAATTATCCACTAGAGGCTTGAGGAAAAGGGACATCAAACAGTAGAGAGATTTACAGTGATTTTTAAGATCCCCCATGTCTAAAATAAAGGAGTGTCTTGAAGAAAATCACAATCCTTTGACATGCTGAGTATAAACTCCCAATGAATTTAGCTAACCCAAACACATCCACCCACATACTCTCTCAAATATACACACACACACCCACACAAACACACACACACACACACACACACATTTTCATTCACTCACACACTCACTCTTACACATCCTTTTGATGTTTTGAAACCAAGAAGCAGTTTGTAATTACAGCTTTGAGGGGATAATGTCGGACTGAACTTGTGTCTGCGTGAGACACAAAGCTGGCTAATTAAAATTTGAAATTAATTCTACTCTTGCTCTTTCAGAGATCGCCTTCCTGGGGAAAGACATGAGAAGGATGACAGGAGTAATATTCACGACTGCATATTAAAGAACTGAACTGAGTCCAACTACACAACAAGATATGAACTTTTTCAATTGTCAAAACCATAGTTTACAAGTACTAATAGCACATCGGGCAAGACAGGCTAAAATAGGTGATTTACATCTAGGTTGGTTTATGATGGAAGTCTTTAAAAACATGGGGTCTACATGGAGGCAGGAATGTTGGACAAAGAGATGCTTAAAGTGTAGAGAGATTTACAGAGAGGCTGGGGTAATTTGTTACACTTTTAACTTTGGTATTTCTCAGGGTACAGTAGGTTTAGTTTTAAAAGTCAAGAGTGTTTTGAAGTAACAAGATGAAAATAGGTCCTTGAAATAAGATGACCCCCAGAATTGGCACAGAAGGCCACAGGTATTTTTAATAGTGTTATTAATTTTAAGGGCAATACAGCTTCAAACAAATAAATTGAGTAAGGATCCACTGGCTTCTAAGAAAGAAAGGAAAAAAAAAAAACTTAGACACCAAATTATTTTTTTATTATTATTTTTAGATGCCACAGAATAAATTTATTTATTTATTTATACATTATTTATTACATTGTATAATTTCAATAATTTCTTTATGTCTCATTTTTTTTTCTTGCCTTTGTCAGCATTTTAATCCATCTTGCATAAACTACAGTTCATTGGTGCAGGTCAATGCACCTAATTACAGTGGTTGCCAGCTGTCGTTTAAAGCGGGAGAAGAAGGTTCACTTAAAGTGGGAACTAAATGTATTTTCCAATTTGTAATATACAGTCTCAAAAATTGTTCATTATCTGTACCAATATCATGGACCATAAGCATCACTTGGCCACTGAGTGTAGTTTGGGCTCCTCTTCAATCCATCCTGTAAATGTTGTCATACACTCTTATAAATAAAGGTGCTTCAGTGGACTCAAACAGAAACAGGGTACACAAGGTTTGTGTTTATCAACAGATTGTTAGAATATCTGTATCTGTGAAGTTCTTTGTCATAAATACAGTTTACAAAATTTAGCTAACTGCGAACCGACATCCATAACAAAGATGATATCACTTACTTACTCACTCACTTACTTACTAAACTGTTAAGTATATTCACATTTGAATAATCTATTTTCAATGTCCACTTTTCTTTACTTCACACTTGCCATGTTTTTGCTTTCACATCGTTTATCTAAAAAGCACTGCAAATCATTTGAACTTTGTGGCATAAAAAGAACAATTCAGCAGTTTTCTGTCGGGGATTTGTCGCACCGCGCTGAGTCGCATCCAGTGCATACAGCAGATTTTAATAAGTTATATTTTTGTTGCATCGTTCCGCACTGCTTGCATCTTGTGTAGACAAAATGCAAGTTAATGTTGCTTTCTGATGCTGTGTTTGAAGTTTCCTGCCATATTATTTGAAAGTAGCGCAGGCCAAAAAAATGTTGGTTGCGCTTTATTTTACATGTACTTATAGTGTACTTACAGTGTATTTATCTAAGAAAGTTCTGGTAATACAAGGTAGCTACATGGGGTAGGGGTAGGTTCAGGGATAGTAGCTAGTTATTACATAGTTATTGTAATTACTATAATAAGTAAATAGTATGTACATGAGAAACAGGGCTGTAAAATAAAGTGCTACCCATTTTTCTCTTGCAGGCCGGATGTGGCCCAAGGGCCGCTATTGAGGGACCCTGCTCTAGTGCCTCCTACTTTCTGTTTTAATGGAAAGAAAGTGAAAGTACATTATTTATTGTCTATAAATGTACTGAGTCAATGCAGACTCTCGAACATCAAGTTACAGATGCTATGAATATACTGCAACATCACTCATAACTGACAAAATCATCTGAAGCATGAAGAACAGGATGCATGTCTTCAAACCTTACTACAATAATTAACTACATTAATTTATATTTGTCAACACATTGGTCTGTATTTTTCTCCATAATACCAGCATGTTTACCAGTCACCACATCTCCGGCTTGAATTGAGACCTCATACTGACACATTTATTTACAATTCAGACTCTTTGAATCAATACTAAAAGTCGCGTGTGGGCTTTTGAGAGGCCCATTTGTGGTAAACATTCCATTTCCCAGAGTTCATAGAAGCAGGATAAATAACACAGTCATCTGCTTTATGGGGGCTCATCGCCATCCGCCGCGGCAAACCCTCAGCAGCCCAGCTCTCTCAATAGCCCATTCAGCCGTATTTATGGGATGACAGCAGGTGCCACTGAGATGAATAACAGTGCAAACCAAGGGTGTGGGAAGACTGTGCTGCAATCAACAGAATTAGAGCAAGATACAGATGAAAAGACTAAGCAGTTTCATAAAGGACATTGATCATGGAAATACTGATAAGATATTCGATAATCAAGGTTTGATTGATATGCTATTGCATTTCTTGCCTATTTCACAGTTCTGGTGTATTTGTCTATTTTGGGATAGAAACTGTGGTGGTAAAACAAAATTTTCAACATGAAAAGAAAGGTCTAAATGCATGTTCCATTATAATCTTTGTGTTCATGTTTAAAAGATGATGATACATGTATTGCTGTGCTGAACCCTAATGCAGTTTTAAAACAAGGAGTAATCCAACCCAGTCATCTCTCTCTAACTTCTTCTTCTCACAGTTCTCCTCCAGTCTAGTCTCTAGTTTATCCTTCCATACCAGACAAATGTTTAAATGGTTTGTGCCACTTCCCCATTCCGACATGTCGAGGAAGTGACAGAAATTAACTCCAGGATCTGGACAGAACTGATAGCATTGAAGCCTGTTAGCAAATGGAAGTTTGCCAGTTTCTCTGAACCCCAATCAACAAGAAATAAACACTCTTGCTGAGAATGTTTCAGATAAAAGTGCAACAAATATGTCTGCCACTGATGACGGAAGCCCTTGATAGTCACCTTGCCCATGTGGCCAAGACATAATTTTGAGCAGAAACAGCTTCTTGTCGGTAGTGCTAATTGTAAAATTTTGAAAGTCAATCAGGAACTGTATTGCTCAAAATGAAAAGGTCCAATGAAAATTAGGTTTTAATCAAATATTAATAGTCTGAGTTAAAGTCAAATATTAATCTATTTTGACTGTGCATCCATTCAAATGCTCTTGTCAGGGCTTACACTTATATGGAAAATGTATTCTGCATTCATGTTAATTTGCAGCTGTGTAAGAACAATATCATCAATAGGGAGAAGAAATAGAGCAGGAGGTGAAAGAGCCACAGCTCAGCAAAGGAGGGATTAGAGGGAATAGAGAAGTGAAAAAGAGAGGGATGAAAGAACAGGATATGGAAGATGTAGAGGCATCCCTCTGTACATAGACAGTCTGTCAGGGTCATGTGCCAGGTGGGCCCTGTGAAGGACAAGATTAAAAGAGTTACTGCTCTCAGAGAATGAGGAGTGCACATTGATACAGTATTATATCAGATTAATGTCTGTTTCGCATGCTAGGAAGATAAAGAAATACAAAATGCATTTGAAAGGTTGTAGTCTCCTTGTGGCTTCATGGTTGAACATAGACATGCAATAGAATTACATGAATGTATTTCATTTCATTCAGTTCTTATACGTTTGGAATGACATAAGGGAAAATGATGGCATTAATCCAATATGATTACTGGCCTCAACGTTATATCAAACAATAATGTTAAACAAAATATTGGTTATAATAATTATTTTAATAAAGTCTTTAAGCCCATGTGTTTCTAAAACATTAAAATACGATTAATTCAGTCAAGAGTGGTATTGTGGCATTGAGAAATACTTAGTTCAGGAAACTCAGCTCTTTTCTAAACCAGTTTCCAGTTTTCAACCTTTTGTTAAAAGTACTTATAGTAGCATTTAACTATGAATGTCTCTCAGTTATTCATGTTACCATGATAGGTTACTCCCATGTCTTCACAATACCTGTCATGTGGTTAGAGCTCATCAGTTGAGGATATTTAATTAGATCTACAGTTCTTCTGTAGGTGAGTATGGTGGGCTGATGTGCTTGACTGTACATAGTATTGTTGGGTGAGATGAAGGTTAGGCTAATTTGTTTGACATGTATGTGTCTTGGTATTAATGTGTGTATGAATGTGTTTGTGTTGCAGAAGTGATAGAAAACCCTTATATTCTCGTGACATGACATAGTGCTGGCATGGTTATGTGTTTGTGTGAGTGTGTGAAAGAGAGAGAGAGAGAGAGAGAGAGAGAGAGCTTGTCATGAGAACATAAAATCTTAAGGACAGAGCCTCGACAGTTCTTGATCAGTATGGGGTGGACCGCAGTGCAAGTGAAGTGAATGTGGAGCATGTAGGGTGTGGGAAATGGAAAAGATGGCATGGAGCTGGAGCACAGTGAATAGAATTACAAATTACAGAAGGATTTTGGGCAAGGAAAATAAATTGCAGTCACTTAACAAACATACTCTTATCTAGATTGAGTGGTCCTTATGACACTCAAAGCACAACAATTTGACTTTTTTTGTAACAGAAACTAAATGTACAAATTTTACAAACTCAAAACAAACAACTGCATATAATTTATTTACATAACTGTTGCATAAAAAGAGATGTCAAACAGCTCAGTCTCATAAGTAATCATTTAGCAGCCTTACATATATGCATACATTATAAGCATCATTATATCATATAATAGATATCATCATTATTATATTCCTCTGGAGTATCAAAAGGTTAACAAATGGTAAATGATGCAATATATATATATATATATATATATATATATATATATATATATATATATATATATAAGTTTGGACACAGCTTCTCATTCAAAGAGTTTTCTTTATTTCCATGACTATGAAGATTGTAGAGTCACACTGAAGGCATCAAGGGCTATTTGACCAAGAAGGAGAGTAATGGGGTGCTGCGCCAGATGACCTGGCCTCCACAGTCACCGGACCTGAACCCAATCTAGATGGTTTAGGGGTGAGCTGGACCGCAGACAGAAGGCAAAAGGGCCAACAAGTGCTAAGCATCTCTCGGGGAACTCCTTCAAGACTGTTGGAAGACCATTTCAGGTGACTACCTCTTGAAGCTCATCAAGAGAATGCCAAGAGTGTGCAAAGCAGTAATCAAAGCAAAAGGTGGCTACTTTGAAGAACCTATAATATGACATATTTTCAGTTGTTTCACACTTTTTTGTTATGGATAGAATTCCATATATAATTCCATGTGTGTTAATTCATAGTTTCAATGCCTTCAGTGTGAATCTACAATTTTGAAGAAAACTATTTGAATGAGAACGTGTGTCCAAACCTTTGGTCTGTACTATATATATATATATATATATATATATATATATATATATATATATATATATATATATATATATATATATATATATATATATATATATATATATATATATATATATATATATTCTAATCAGTCTGTTTGGATAAGACCTTTAAATTTTAGCTTTATTTATTGCTCTCTTTCTCTCTTTTTTTCATATTTCTCTTTTTCAATCAGTCAGTCTTTCTTTCAGTTTCCTTCCTTAAATTTCCCAAACAGAATCACTTTTACCTCTTCAGTGTTTTCACTATATACTGTACATCAAAACATGAGTTGCAGAGAAAGACCTCTGCAAAAACATTTGTTGCTAATCACTGCCCTCCCCACCAGCTGGCTGACTGGCCGCACTGAGGTCCGGCTCTCCCTGTAGATAAAAACATGCCCACAGTGCCCCCTGTTGGACCCCACCACTGTGTCATCTATAAAAGCCAGGAGGAGGACAGTGAGAAAGTGTCAACATCTGACAAAACCTCCATTTGGGGACATCTGGCAACATATTTTGTAAAAGAAAAGAAAAGTTAGTCTTGCCATTAGTCTTCCCATTAACATCATTATTGAGCTACTCATTCAGACAGATTTGTGGATGTAGAATACACACAAGCACTAGAGGCAGAAGGCAAATCATAGCACAATGGAGGCATCAGCTCCTGTCATGTGACTTTTCCCCCTTTCATTCTCAATTATTGAGATGCATGCTGCATTTTTAATTTGTTGAGAGAGAGAGAGAGAGAGAGAGAGAGAAGAAAAAAGAAAAGAAAAGAGAGAGAATAGAAGAGAAAACAATAACCACTAATTATTTACAAATAAATAACTATTTAAAATTGCACCAATCCCCAAAATATGACTGACTAACAGATTAAATATTGCCTTAGGATACATTTCTCTTTAAATGCACATTATTCCTGAATCCAAACTTTAGTATATGTAGCAGAATGACCTTGGACAACACCAAACTTTTTCTGCCAGACTGAACCAAGTTAAACAGCTTCAGCTCATTAATATCATCTAAATACGGACTCATTAACGCCATGTTGTGTTAATGAAGAGAAGAGGGTCATTTGTGCTGTACTACACTAATATCAACTCTCCACATAATGTGTTGCTCTCAGATCAGCTGTGATGGCTTTAACTGCATTTGTCTGAGTAATGAGGGCTGACTAAACTGGCCTGAGAACTGCTAATAAAGAACAACCTGCACCTGGAGCCCCAATTATCTTTTCTCTCCTGACAAGACTGCATGTTTCCTCAGATACCCCTTTGCATGTGTGATTGGGCTCTAATCAAGGAAACATAATTTTCCCTAAAGGATATGACTTAAAAGTCAATTGACAGACATGTGGGATAACGATCAAGGCAGCATTAAAATGGATCAACACACTCTCGCACTCTCCCCTGGTAGCTCAACCTTAGATGAGTACACTTGTAATGAGACCAAGGTGTCAAATTAAGATACAGAGATGAATCAATTTCTCTTAGTACTGTATGGAGGCTTTGCTGAAGATGATTCTGTAATGTAAAGTGTGCACTATATGACTTACAAAATCCCCAAGTGTTGACACAGAGTGCACCGCATGAACAAGGGCATGTGATGTACGCACTTTTAGAAAAATTTCACCTGCAAACTCCCAAGAGAACAAGATATCTTGGAAACTCAATGTCTCACATAAAAATCACACAAAAATATATAATGATTTTCATTTGACTTCTAGAATGGTCTAACCTGCTCAAATTAGACTCAAATCTATTTGTGCTGCTATTTGTTTTGCATAGAACATATACAGCGGCTATTGCTTGTCAGCGGTCTCGCTTATTCTCATGATCATAACAGTCTGGTCACATTAGACAACCACCAGAGAAATGCAAAACTTTACAAATGGATTAATTTAAACTCACATATAGATGTCTGATCAAATAAACATTTTATTCAGTTTGAGACAATGGCTTCAAAAAGCTAAGAGACTAGCATTTACAAAAACTGATGACACTACAACAGGATCATGTTGTGTGTAAGCAATTCAAGTAACAATAAAGGCGAGGAAAATAACAATAAAAAATCATAAGATAAATAATAAAACAAATATTTACTATCTATGATAAATTATGGAAAATCGGTATTTATAACTATATATAGGTATTTTTAAGGCTGTATTTATATAACTGTATGTTAAATATAAGTTTTTCCCTTCTCTCTCTCTTTCTTACTAAAAATGGACAATTTTGGTGAAGGGATAAGTTATAACTTGGCCTTCAGGATAAAACATAAATAAATAAATAAATAAAAAACAACCGCCATCAAATGTCAAATTTATGTAGCGACTTACATATTATTAATGGAATAGCAATAACATAATTCCAGTTTTGGAGGATGGCCAGTTATCTACTGTATCCAGACTGAAAGCTGCTCAACTTGTGTTCCAAATGTGCTTGTTTGAATTCTCAGTGGTTACCTGAGGGGCCCTGGCATGGGCTTGAGCACAGAGAGAGATCAGCAAGATTTGCTTCGATCCAGAGATTTTGGCACTAAGTGCAGCTCAGCATGTAACAGAGTAGACTTGTAATATCAGCAGTGCTCCTCTTTCTACTTCTTGCCAAAATATCAGAAGTGAATTTTGTTCTAATCGAGTTTTGTCTCCTGACAAAGATTTCAATCAACAACCAGGATAGGAAATGACTGAAAACTTATATTTAAAAGACTAAAAAGTGTTCTGATGATTATCAAACTTCTAATTCATTTTCAGCAAAAGCGTGTTTCCCATTGCTAAC
Source organism: Carassius auratus (assembly GCF_003368295.1). NCBI lineage: Eukaryota > Metazoa > Chordata > Actinopteri > Cypriniformes > Cyprinidae > Carassius > Carassius auratus. Next base: position 104,007 of record NW_020527671.1, read on the forward strand.
ACAAGCAGGAACTCACGTTTGAGCTTAAAAGTGGCACTCGACTAAGGTCTCGTATATTTAATTCTAGATATGGTGTGCTTACTTTGAATTGTATAATGAAAGAGATTCGTGGGTGGCTTCAACACTCTTGAAGGGCATTTCTATTTATACTTGCGCCACACTGCACAACAAAATAAATATGCCAAACCTGGTGTAGAAAAACACGATTTGCTTTATAAGTATTATAATAAATATCAAGAATACTCAAGGTATAAATAAAAAGAAACACATCAACCTTCAAAACATCCTGCAAAGCTAATGTCTAATGTGTCATATATTGCACATGCTTGTTGTACCGATGTACTGTGTCATTTAAAATCATAATTATTTTCAAATAAAAAAGAATATAATTTAAAAAGAGAATTAACCATTTTAGCTTTCTCTTTCAAACAGAGGCATGGGGACAGATATTGAAAACAAAGGGTTGAAATATATTACTTCACAGATTATTATCCAAATATTCAAATATTACTTTACTGGATTAATCCCTGCAATATATTTATATACTATATTTATTTTGATAATGCATGCATTCAGTAAGTTGTAAATGAAAATTATTGAAGTTGTACAAGAAAATACAAAAAACAAAATGGTTTGTTTGTGTAAGGGAAACTGGTCAATTTAGCTCAAAGGGAATCATTTAAGATTTTAAAGCCATTTAACATCAAATCTGTGCTGGATATTAATATCCAAAGTATAGTGAAAACACTATCAATTAGCACAGTAACAAGATCGGCAGTTTAAGACTTATATGAATATGAATAAGGCTTTATTAGATAAATCTAAGACATATAAACTAATCTAACACATAAGCACACACACTCACACATTCATACAAGTTGCAGGAAGATAGAAAGTTATGAAAGAATGAGTTTAAGAGAATGAAAATGTGGAATCCCAAGTTTACAGCAATACGCAAAATTGCATAGACATGAACAACCATCAATCACTTAATTAACCCTCGCAATGAGTTCCTCAATGAGGTTAAAATTATATTAGATACACCAGTACAGATGTGAGACTGGAGGTAAATTACTTGTTGCTTGTGTAAAGGGGTTCCCTTTGTTGCTGTTGAAAGTATGAAAGATGAAAGGTGGATTATCAACATAAGAGAGCAAAAAGACATGAATTAATGCATACTCAAATGTATAGTTTCAGTAGCATGTCAATCTTTGAATTTTGTCACAAATCAAAGATTAATTGCATACTCTCTTACTCTTTAATAAAAAAAAATAAAAAATAAAAAATAAAAAATGCTGTTCCAGCCCCTTACATATCAAAGATATACCTCTAAGACCCCTTAAAAATTAAGTAATTCCAAATCCATTATTATTATCCATGAATGTAATTAGATAAATGATGATTGGATAATAGGGGTGTAACGATTCACTCGTTTTCTGATGCATCGATTACAAACCCTGTCGATTCATATGCATCGATCTTGAAACATGATTTTTGAATCGTGAATCGCGGATCTTGGACAGTAATCGATTCAAAATACTAAGAATCGAATGAATCGCGATTTCTATAGCGATTCAATGCTTTCAAAATGTATACACATTAAATTACTACACACACAAATTAATGGAGACCTTGAAGAGTGTTCGTGAATCGTGCCTCTTATCTGTCCTTCACACGCTCCACTGTTTACCGCCTGACTGTCACAGGATTGAGCTCGCGCTCCGTTCGTCTCTGACGCAGCTGACGTGTGATCTATAGGACTCGTGGCCAGTAATGCTAACGTGAAGTTGTTTTACTTTTCTGTAGTTTGTCAATGGCTCTCTGCATCTTACCGACGGAGTTACCGGAGCCGTCGACAGCTGTATTTATTGCATGGACGGAGCAGGAATGTAAGTGTCTAAATCATACGCGCAGATCCATTGAATGATAAATGTTTTTAAACAATGTGGATGAACCGAATATACGAAGGAAACTTTTAAAATTAACCACAGCATTAACAACGACCTTGAAATAAGAGCGCAAGATTTATCTGATAATCAGCTGCATGAAAGTAGCGTTTGTTTCATTAGCAAACAGACATCTGGCGCGTTTTCTCTCAGAATCATTCGCTGATGGAGAGGAAAAGTTAAATAGAGATGAAGACGTTTTCACGCTGAAAGAGAAGCGATCTCGCTCTCATAGACGTGCCAGGCTATATCTGCAGCTAAACTGAATAAAAGCAGAATGAACTGATGACACTAAAAAAAAACCACAAACAATTTATGAATGATGCAGTGCTAATTGACATTTATTACAGTACAGTAACTATAAAGTATATTTTCTACCTTATTCTGTGCAGAAAATTTAAATAATTGCTAATTAAATGTAGCCTAGTATATAAAACAATCATAAAATTTATATTAGGAAAAAAAATATCGATTGCAAATGATTGATTATTGTCCAGCAGTGTATTTGATTCATTACAGCTGATTAAAAGTAGTTAAAAAAGAAGATAATTCCTTGTAATATATATATATATATATATATATATATATATATATATATATATATATATATATATATATATATATATATATATAATTATAATTATTATTATTATTATTATTATTATTATTATTAATATTATATAGGCTACATACATAAAATGATTGTATTTGACATTTCTGTCACTTCTGAAATTATGGCTACGCCACTGGTGTGACAAAATGTTAGCTTATACATAATACTTTTTAAGCTCTTTTTTAAAAACTTGGCTTACATACATTTTTACATATGCCATGTCATATCATTAAACTAGCATTTAACAATGGACAATTTTTTATTTTTTTTTTAACCTATGGTTCTCTAACCATAAATGCTACTGTAATTTGCCCCCTGACTAAGCATTTAAAGAATTTTGTAGAAGCATTTAAATAATCCTGTGTATGCACTTAAACAATGCAGAATCGAATCGTTATAATCGAATCGAATCAAATTTAATTGTGAATCGAATCTAATTAAATCATTCTAAATGTGCAAAAATCGTTCTTGAATCGAATCGAAAACCTATGAATCGTAATCAAATCGAATCGCTGCCTTGCCAAAGATTCACAGCCCTATTGGATAACAATAGAAATAAACATATACAAGCGTTTCCAGTCTTAAATAATTTGAAAATTATTTTGAAAGCAAACAAGAAGTTCCAGCCCGGTGCCGTTTGGCCCTTCTTGACACATTTCATTGTGTGTGTGTGACGAACAGACATTGACAAGTGTCTGAGTAGTAGTGCACTCATGTATTTTAAAGGAAAGTGATTTGGTTCGAGGCTTGGATCCACACGAACAGATGAGTGGAGAGAAGCTGATAAGAATGAATGTAAATATACACTAAAAGTGACAGATTAACCTTGGGGAAGGGCAAGTGGAGCATGCACACACACCTTATCTACACATGCGTGGCAAATTATCATAAAGCTTGAACTTGATATGCTAAGGTCTATTTCCTCCATGCTATTTCACAGAAACTAGTATAAATGCACATTCTAATAAAAAGGTTTTTGAACATGAAATCCCCACAAACACACATTAAACAGACAAAATCCAGCCTACAGGATGTGTCGCACTTCATTTGCATAAATAGGTTTCGACTGTGGTATTACGCAAATCATCCGGCGGAGAAACGCTAGTGTACTTCGGGCTGCTAATACAAGATCTGAACACAAACATTATCCCTGATAAATTTGGACAAAATCTGAGGTCCTTTGTTTGCCATTGGAACCGAATACAAGCCAAACAGTATATATCTCTGTCTCCATCCCTTGCTTTCTGATTGAAATGATGTGGAGCAGCATCCGTTCGCTTGTAAAAATAGCAGCTCAGCTGAGGACAGCAAATGCAGTTTCTCTTAACAGATGTAGAACTGAAGCTATGGAAACTGGCAAACGGTTCCAATGTTTTTTGTGGTTTAAAAGGGACAAATTGAATGCCATAAAGCATATTTGATGGTGATTATGTTTATGCCCTGTCTCTTCCTCTGATGAATGATATTGTTCATAACCAAGGCAGTATGATCTTTGAATAGGATCCCCTGATTAATTGGTCAATTCACTAATTGAACCGGAATCTAACGTGAGGATATTTACCTCAGGCCCTTTGTGAATAACATAGCAAGAGTCTGCCGCATAACAACAGAATGAGCGCTAATTTAAGTGTGTTCATCCAGTTTGACCCCAGGGGATTAACTGAACTGAAACAATCAAGAATGGCATTTCAAGACCCTCAAACGGGTTAGAAATTAATTTATATAAGAATTAAGCCATGCATCAACTCAATCCAATATGCTCTTGGTAATGCTCTGTGTTTGTCTGTTCTATGTTAAAACTCTGTGTGAGATTGATTCAATGATTCTGAAAGGAACAAAGAATAATGACCGTGCAGGGGGAAAAAAATGACAGCAGTATGTTCTTGGCATGTTGCTTTTTGAGGCACCCAGGAATGTAATTACTTTGTGGTATTTGTGTAAAAGCATTTCTCATTAAACTCCTATTGTGTTCTCTACTAATGCAATTATTTTTAAGCCAATTCAAGTACGTTCAACCTGTTTACTTGCTATTCAGTGTAATTAGTCTGAGTCACAGAAGCAGTTTATAAATATCCAGCACACCAGCCCTCAGTTCAACAGATTAAAAAAAAAAAATGTGTCTTTAAGAACACTGGAAGCCAAACATCACTTTGGCTTTTTAATGCGTAGTAATATTCAAATAGTTACCATCCTAGTTTATGTCATAATCAGAATAGAAACACTGGTAAACATTTTGCATTAATGTTCCATTTATAAATGTTTTATAAAGGTGTTCATAAATTATAATTACTTATTTACAAATGCATTATAAATAACTGATAAGCAGTTATAAATTCAATACCTGCCAAATGGTGAGCCATTTTAACTCACGTTATAAATGCTTTATAAAAATATTTATTAATACTTATTTCACTCGAAACTAAATACCTGAAAAACTTTTATAGTGAGACTGAAGGTGTCAGGTCTCAGGTTTGATCACCTGTATTCTTGCTGTATTTCTGTGTGTCATGTGGTGTGTTGTGTACGTGGCTTTGTTCTGACAGCTCACCATGTGCACGTTGTCCACTTTGCTCCACCTTGTTCCATTCTGCCCACAGTTTGAAAACCCTGTTTTAGAGAACCAGCTATTTGTCAGTTGGAGATGTGCGAATTCCAATGCCAAGTCTGTTACGTTTCTTGGCCACATCATCTTTTCCAGGGGGATCAAACCTGACCCTGCTAAGACAGAGGCTGTCGCTAAGTGGCTTTGCAGCGTTTCCTTGGTTTCAACAACTTTTATCGGTGGTTCATGAGGAGTTTTGGTCAGATCGCTACACCACTCACAGCATTAACCTCCACAAAGGTGTCCTTCAGATGGAACCAGGATGCTGAGATAGCCTTTGATACCTTAAAGTCCCGTATTGTCTCTACACCTATTCTGTTGGTTTCGTATCCTGAGTCCCAGTTCATTGTCGAGGTTGATGCTTAGGACGTTGGGGTTGCCACAGTTCTATCTCAGCATTCCCTCCATGACAGGAAGGTGCACCCATTCACATTCTTCTCTCGCTGTCTCAGCCCTGCAGAGCATAACTGCTATATTGGCAATAGAGAATTGTTGCCGGTGAGATTGTCCTTGGGCGAGTGGCATCATTGGTTGGAGGGGTCAGCGCAGCCCTTCTTGGTCTGGATGGATCACAAGAATCTCAAATGTATCCATTTGGTCAAGAGGCTGAGATTGCACTAGGACCACTGGGTGCTCTTCTTGGACCGGTTCACACTCTCGTACCGGCTGGGGTCCAAAAATGTAAAGCCTGACGCTCTCTCACATCTGTTCAGTGCCCCAGAGGGGGAGCTTATGACCAAAGCCATCCTTCATAAAGTGGTGGGGGTCGGGGCTCTCTCCTGAGGTATTGAGCGGTGAGTAGATGAGGCCGGACGAGGGGTGCAAGTGCCAGGGAGTGTCCGGTGGGCAGGTTGGTTGAGCCGGCTGCGCTGGCACCCTGAAGTCCTTCAGTGGGGTCATACATCCAGGCTGGTCTGCCATCCAGGGATTCAGGGAATATTGTTTGCCATCCATCAGCTTTTCTGTTGGTCCACACTGGCCGTGGATGTCAGACTGTTCATGTTGGCCTGCCCAATTGTGCCCAATGTAAGCCTGTGAATCGCCTGCGTAATGGTCTTCTGCATCCTCTTCCCATTCCTTCCCACCCATGGTCACACATCCCTCTGAGGGTAACACTGTTATTCTCTCTGTGGTAGATTGCTTTTCCAAAGCATTTGATTTCCATGCCCAAATTGCCCTTCACCTGGGAGACCACAAGGTTGATGGTGGATCATATCTTCCATTACCATGGTTTGCTGGTTGACGTGGTTTCAGATAGGGGTCCTCAGTTTGCCTCCCTGCTTTGGAAGGAAGTTTGTAGACAGATCCGGACCTCTGCGAGTCTGCCTTCTTGACTTTCCATCCTCAGACCAATGGGCAGTGCAAGTGGGCCAACCAGGATCTTGAAAGAATGCTCACTGTCTGACATCCAATAATCTGAGTTCCGGGTCCTGGTTCCTCGGGTCTGAATACCTGTATTCTTGCTGTCTCTGTGTTTCATGTGGTGTGTACATGGCTTTGTTTTGACAGCTTGCCACATGCTCTTTGTCCGCTTTGTTGTGTCTACGCCCCACTTTGTTCCCTGCTCATTAAGCTCATCCTCTCTCACACTGGATTCTTGTTTGTCTCGTTATCTTCCCCTTATAGCTCCCTGTGTTTTGCTGTCTCTTGTCAATTTGTTTTGGTTAATGCCATTGTTCTGACTGCCTTAGTCCTGATTGTTTACCTGTCCAGTCTAGTCTCGCTCAGACTCCAGTGTTCGAAGCTGCAAGTAGTTTTCCTTGTCTCTCTGTGCTGTCAGGTACCCTGTATCCCGGGGTCTCTGTGGAATCTCCAGCAGATTACTCTGCCTCTCGCTCAGATTAACGAGCAGCTTCATCTACAATGAGCTGCCAGCCTTGGTCAACCCCGGCTGGCACCCCCCAACCTGGGTTGTAGAGTAGTCTGTGTTCTTTCGAACTGTCCACTGCAGCACTCTGATCTATTTCTGATTACTCTGTCAATAAAATAACTGCTGTACCTTTCTGATTCCAGCCTATTTACTGTCATGAAGGCTGTTGTATTTATGTCAATTCTTTTTCTCATTTATAGATCATGACTTGTCTCACATTTTGTACAGTGTTTCATACCAGAATCTACTCTGTATCCTATCCATGATACACTGCAGATGTTAATGATGCCTATCTACAGCAATGCATAGAAACTGATATCTGATATATTTTGTTTATCAAAAAGATTAAATTATCAAACTTAATTTATTTATTTATTGGCGGGAGGGTAATAAAAGCACAACAATGACTTTATGAGATAGGAATAATAAAAATTTAGATTCCAATATAAGTTACCTGTGAACCTTAAAGTACAGAACCATATATCAATTATCAATAAACAATAATAACATGTGAAAGTGCACATTTTATTAATGTACTTTTTATTAACATTTATTAATGAGTTAAAAAAAAACCTAAGTACATCACCCTTAATCATTAGTCTCGCTATAATAGTATATCTAGTTGTATTATGAAATAAATCAAGAATCTTATTTTGAGTGAAATAAGAATAAATAAGTATATTTATTAAGCAGTTATAACGTGAGTTAAAAATGTCTCACTATTCTGCAGGCATTGCTTTAAAATCACCAGTTTTATACATGCCTTCGTAACTGTTTATCAGTGATTTATAATGCATTTGTAAATAAGTCATTAGTCATTTACTTTTAACTGTAAGATTTACAAGACTGTATAAAATACAATAAAATAAAATACTATTGGTTTTACAATATGTAAAATAAGAATTATTATTATTTTATTAGTAGTAGTAGTAGTAGTAGTAGTAGTATTTTTACTGTGGTCCACCTGTAATGTTAGTCAAGTTTTTCATTTAGTTTTTCCAGGTCCATTTCCCACCCTTTCTTTGACTCTGATGAACAGTGCTTTGCTGTATTTACTCAGGAGTTGTGAGTTTGCTGTCTGGTCAAATAAGAATCATATGAAGATTTTGATATGGTATTATATGTAACAACCATATGTCAACAATAGCTATATATTTAATTAAATATATAATTTAATGTCTGTCTAATTGTCCTTTTGAAATAATACCTTAAAATGTATTTAATACTTATATAATATCATCATGGGTTTTTTACATATTTGTATGGGCTACATATATATTTTAAATTGTTCCACGTTCCATCAGATTTCAAATATGTTTTACTTAATATGTATATTTGTATATTTAATATACAAAAATCTAATGTATGTTCATATATTTAATTTGCATGTGAGAATATGCAGAGCTAAAGTTGATACACACAGCCATTTTGAATGTACATTACACAAAATGCTCCTTACTCATATTTAATCAGTTTATCATTGCTAATTGTTAGATGGTGCATATTAAAATGTTAGCTTCAACATTATTCAACATAGCCAGTTTGACCACTTTGGAAGTCTTTTTTACAGAGGTGCTTGGATAAAACCGAGGTCCTACATTAAGTCAATGCATAATACTGCTTTCTCCTGAACTTCACTGGAGGCTCTTAAGTTGTGATTGTGAAATCAATCTATTATGACCTATGCACCCTATTTCTGACTCTGCTTCTCACTTTCATTCTGTCTCTCACTCATTCTCCTTCTGCATGCTCTTTATGACTCACACAGCCTGAATTTATCCCCTCCACACCACAGCTGTAGCTGTTAACCCCCTCCACTTGTCACTCAATCACAGGGCTATTACCTCCAATAAATCTGCACCAGACTGACAGCCAACATAAGCAGTGGAGAACTGCCCTTTATCCAGTAGTCTGATCCTGCTAGGCAGCCTAGAGTTAGCTCATGTTAACTTTACACTCACTGAGGCCATACTTTACACTGGAGATTTAACAACTGAGGCAAAGTTTACACTTCCTTTCAATGCAGTATGATATTCTAAAGTTTGCAATCAAAAGAGTTGAGCAGAGGAAGTCAAGCAACTTTACAGCTTTTAAAAGAAACAGACATGCAGTTGTAAATGTTAGAGCCAGGACATTCTCTACAACACGTGAAACAGTAAGAGAAACACCTGAAAATTACACGCTGGGCTAAATGTGACCTCAGAAAAAAAAAAAAAAAAAAAATAAAAAAATAAATAAATATATATATATATATATATATATATATATATATATATATATATATATATATATATATATATATATATATATATATGGGGGGTGGGGGTGGGGTTGGGGGGTTATAGCAGAAGAGGAAAAGGAGATCTAAAGAGATATAAGAAAAACATGCTGCTCTGATAAAATTATGCTATATTTACCCTGCTTGAATAAATTGTTAAATAATTTCTTTTATTTAACAATTATAATTAATAACAATATTATTAAAACATACAAAAATAATACACAACACAGTGAATATGTTAGGAAAATTACTACTTCTATTTAGTGCAGAGTGAAATGGAGTTCAGCATCTTCTAGTGTTCATAAAATCAGAGAGACAACCTGTATCACTCTTCTCACACAGCACTATCTGTCATTTGGTCTGTCTGTCTGCCTGTCTATCCTACTTGACTGACTTGCTCCTTGAACTTGTGTTTTATATTGTTTTACATGGAAGTAGTATAGCTCTAAATTATATCAGTGCTGACTTTAAAACTATGGCAGCCTTATATGTCCTGCTCATTTTAAAACTATAATTAACACAAACATCAGAATGGCTTTCCTCTATCTCATTAAAAGAGAATAAGGATACATGAGATGAATGTTAGTTTAACAGTACAGAAAAACACAGTTTTCATCATTTTTGTAAAGGCTAATCCTTACACCTAGAGTAATTGCTCGTCATATTTCTTTTATGCTGTGTAAGATTGTGACATGCATGGGTAAAATGTGAGATGTTAAATCTGTTTTAATTCCACATGAGACCAGAGGTTTGCCTGTGGTTAAGGTAATGACTTTGAAATGATGAAAGTCAATGTCCTGCTGGTTTTCAGGAAAAGCTCAATTCAGTCTCACACTTTTAGAAGCTTCAGGCATGTAGATAAGAGAGCAAAGTTTCCGAGTCAGTTAGTCTTGCCCCAAAGGACCTATTAATGAGAGTTACTTATAGAAAAAAAGCATTGCTGATTGATATTTTTGAGAATTGTTTTTAACTTTTTGGGTTATTATTATTTTTTTCCTCTGGAAGGAGCTGATCGACAGTGGAGAGTGGCACAGGTGTCAGTCATTATCATTTACTCCACCAGCATCGCTCTGTTCTTATTGCTCTCAGCCATGCCCCACTCATCACATATCCCCATCACCCCTTGCATGCCGGGGGGTACTCCTGAGACTGCACTCGGGGGGAAGCCGATCACAGCTTCTGCAGCGTACTTGGGGGTAAGGACAGACAAAGCCAGAGAAAAGGAGATGAGAAGAGGGGAGAGAGAGAAAAAAAAAAGAAAAATCTCGGTCCAGTTTCTGGACACACTGCCACTTGGTCCTCCAGCAGCTGAGAGGCTCTCACTCATGGTGCCATGTGATGGTACTAGACATATTGGTGGATGGCGCGATGCTCCTCTGCCTCCTGGTGGAAGGAAATTGCTCCTCCTGTTGAGGACACCTTGTTGAGTGGAGTCCTCTGTTCCCTGCTCTTCCTCAAACATGGTAGACAGCAGCAGACTGAACGGGCGAGCGGCACAGACTCCTCCTTACCCTCTTGAATGACAGCCACCCCTCGCTCTCTGACAAAGTGTCCCTCCATCCTTCCGGGTTTGGCTCCAATGCAGCATAGTTCGTAGATAAGGAAGAAGAAGGCGGGTGGAGGTGAATATTTAAACATAATTTAGTAATAAACTAAACACAAAAATGAAAATAGCATGATAGCCTCTCACGGATGACTGCCACGCACAAACAGAAACAAAACAACATTAAATCCAGGCCTGGTCCTCTCTTGATTTGCAATGGCATCACTCCTCGTTTAATACTTCCAATGCTCCTCCGTGGGACTCGAAAAGGGTGAGTGCCAAAAGTGTCATTCATAATCATTTAACTCCACCGGCCCCGTGCCACTCCCACGACTCTCTGCCCTGCCCCACTGGTCAATCGTCACAGATGTATAAATAACTTTTTATAAACATTTTGAGAACATTTTTACAGACCAAAACCTCCCCAGCTAACAAACATGTTCTAAGAATGTTTTACTAATGTTTCATTAAGAATTTTAACTTCATTAAAAAGAAGTTTTAAATAAAGCATTTACATGTTTCTTGGTTACAAAAATGCTGATGACACATGCAAATAGTATGTCTATTTAAACTACAGCAGTAATAATTTTTTTTTTTTTTTAAAAACATACGTCCAAATAACATCCAAATAAAATGTTTCAGAAATAAAATGAACAATGTATAAATATCATTTTTGTGCTAAGGTTTTTACATAAATATGAACAGGGTTCTATTAACTACTGGAAGAACATTTGTTCATGACTTTGAAAGAACCTTGCCGGAACCTTACCCACAGTTCTGAGAATGCTTCATGTTAGCTGAAACATGAAGTATTTTTTAGCTTAACTTTCATCCAGCACCCGGGGAGCACCTGGGGATTCAGTGGCTTGCTCAAGTGCACTTCAGCCATGGTTATTGAGGATGGAAGAGCACTGTTCATTCACTCCTCGCCCCCACCCACCTACAACTCCTGCCAACACAGAGACTCCAACTCTCTAACCATTAGGCCACAGCTGCCCCCTTTGTACAATGTAAATGTAGTTGCCCTGCAGGTGTGAAACCCCTTGCCTTTAAATATAACAGAAAAAAAATAATGTTTGTAAAGGTTAGGTAAAAAGAGAAGATATGTATTAAAATTCAACACCACTTTACTGCAAACTCAGGAGAGGCTGTCAGAAGATTAATGAGCTATTGGGCTAGAGTTGTGCCGTTTCTCATGTGCAAGGCCCACATTAGTGAAATAATTAATTTTACAACACTAGGGTGCTGTGTCCCTGCTGAGACATGGCATGTGGCTATGATAAGCATTCACTAATTAACCACCTAAAATAAAATGGAGGTGCAAGCCACCTTTTGACATTCAAACATTTTTGAGCAAAACAAGCTTTCAGTAAGAATGTTTCTGAATTTACTTTTAAAATACAGGCTGGTCAGTGGATTTTTGATTAGCCAACTTTGCCAGATGCCCACAGGTGGGCGATCCCTCAGCTGGTGGCAAAATATTTGTCATGGTAAGAATGGCTAAACATCAGTCTCACACCACTTCATCCCACAGTCAATATGCCTTGAATGCACACACTGAACTTTCTCTCTCTAGAAATCTCATCTGCACATTTCTGTGCAGCAGAAATTTGGAACATTAGAGTCAAGTGTGGGATATGATAATATCTAGATGCATAAAACATGTTCTCTAAATGTGTGTGTCTATGATAGTGTCTTATAGGTAAATACAATGTCAACGAGAATGCGTAAATCATCACAGTTTTAAGCTCAGTGCATTATTAATGGGTGCCACCTCTTGAGCAATTTCAAACTCTGCATATTTAAAAGATGAAATATAAAAAATACATTTTTTGTATACTTTAGACTTAAGTAATATATATGAGCCAGCCATGATACACAAGCTGAAAAGACTCCATGTGGCATCTTGGCCCGTATTCTTAAAGATTCTAAGAATCCTTTCAGAGAGCTCCTAATGTAGCTTAAAAAATTCTGTGTAGGAGTCTTAACTTAAAAGCAATTCAGGTCCAATCTGAGAGCAACTCTGAGTGAGGAAAAGGCAAAAACTTTCATCCTTGGTGAGGAGGCGGGGCTATCCCCAAAGATCTATCTTTCAAAGACTGTGATTGGCTGGTTGTCCAATAAAAATAAATAAATAAAGGCTTCATTATAAGACTTCACTTTGAAATTACAATTTCAAATTAATGTTTCAGGACTCACAACAGCGTTCTCAGAAAACTAATGAAAAAACAGAAAACAAATGCACTGTATGAACTGGACAACTTGTAGTATAGTGCGAGAGAGCCGCTCATGTGTGGTTTCACTCTGTGTAAATTACAGCGATGGAGGAAAAAGCTGTGCATCATCTGAAGGTTTTATATCCAGTCACTGCACTGGAACAGATTCCGTCAATTTTGTGTTCTGTGCGGGGCTCGAATTCAGTGACATGCGCCTGATGCAGAAAATGACAGGATTGCATATGTGAGCTTTACTCTCTTTGCACATTCATACAGACAGTATTCGAGACACTGTACAGTAAGCTGCTGTTTAAACAGGATATTTAGATACTGTAAGGAAATGCGGTTTTTAAACTCTGAGATGTTAGCGTGTCTCTAATATTATCAGTCACAAACATTATCACTGCATGATCTAATGTGTAGTGTCTTATTAACTCACTGTCATGCATTGTGTGCAAATATGCAGTTCTTCTCCCTCTTGCTAAATAAACTCTTAAGCCTCTTAAAAGTCCTCGTCAGTAGCTCTTTTAGAGGTTAAGATGCATTCCGAATTACTTTTTTTCTTTACTATGATCTTCTCTTTAATTTTAAGAGGAAACACACACATTTCTAAGAATTTTCTTCGAATTTTGTTACTTGGAGCAACAAAGATTTTCATAAATACGGACCCAGGAATTGTCTTCCAGACTCCAGCAGGCTAAAAGACTGAACTTTCTTCTGACAAGGAAAAATCAGCAACTACATAATGGAAAATAGCATGTGCTTCAATGTCAGGAACCTGCTGTCATAGATGGTTGAGACAACTGTCAAAGCAACTGTTGGCTATCGGCCTACAAACCTCAGATGGGGAAGTCACTGTAGTCAACTTGTACACATCATCCTCATGCTTTTCTACGGAGATAAAACACCTGTGTTGTGAGGTTCACTTTCAGCAAAGCACAGCTGAGAACCAGCAGACAAGCAGCTATAGAACCATGAGCTACTTTGGACAATGGGCTTGCATCATTCTTTGGCTGTTTTTTGACAGGAGAGAAAGGCAATAAACTACAATTCTTTGGATTTGACTTAATCCATTGTATTGTGATGCACTGTACTGAGAACTTGGGTGGGTTCATAGTGGGTTTATAGCAGAACTAATTCAAGGCAACTCATAGCTCATGCTTACTTTAAGGCCACAAAATCTCATAGAGTCAAGCTGATTTAAAAGCTGATATTGATTGAACCTTGTAGGACTCCTGTAGAATAGCTCTAGGCAGCATCAGGATTCCCTCAGGCTTTACCAGGCACTGTAAGAGTTCACTGCTCGTCTATCTGCCTGAACTCACATGTCACAAGATGAGCTTCTTAAATAATCACGAGTTACAAGGAAAGGTACCCATGAGTGCAGAGGCATTGACCTCCAAAGAAATGTTGTGTGCAACACACTTCTATTGACCAGATCAACAACCGGTTGCAATAAACCCCTCATGTTTTACCTTAAAGGGGTAGTCCACTGAAAAAGTAAGATTCTGTCATCAATTGCTCACTCTTATGTTGTTCCAAAAGGAGAATTTTGCTCATCTTCACAAATTAAGATATTTTTGAATGAAACTTGGGTTGCACTTTGGTTTGGGGACCAATTCCAATTAGCTGATTATTAATAGTTAATAATGTGTTTAGGTTTAGGTATGCATACCTGGGTGGGATTAAGGGATCCAAAATATGGTCATGCAGTATAAGACATTAATATGTGCTTTATGAGAACTAATAAACAGTCAATGTGCTAGTAATATGCTTGCTAATGAGCAACTAATTAGTGCACTGGTCTCTAAACTAAAGCGTTACCAAAACTTGAGATATTTATGTCAATCTATTAAAGCTTAAAACTTTAACACATTTCAAAGAGTTCATAAATACATCCTTGAAGTAATCCAAGTTGTGAAGGGCAGAAGCAGGTAATGAATGGCATATTTTAGTTCTTTACTGAGATGAGCAAGGATACCGATGATGGAGCGGACTTGTTAGCATGTTTTAGAGAGAGTGGGATGATGGAAGGCTTTCGTAGGAGTTGGTGTTGGGGATAGGATGACGGTTGGTAATGGTTGAACACACATAAACACAGGAACACCAGAAGGAGACGAAGGAGATGCGAGACTTGAAATAAGAGTTCAGGTTAGTAGTTTAGCATGAGCGAGGAGACCACACAGTGTGGTTGTGTGCTCTGTGTGTTTTTGAACTGTGGTGCTGATGTTTAGTGAATGATGGTCAGGTGTGGGTGATCAGAACTCTGGTGATTGGGATTGTTGATTAGTGGAAGAGCCTGGTGTTTCCATGACAATTGCATAATACTTAATAATGCTCAAATTAATTTTTAACAATAACTCTAGTAACATGTTTTATAATATATAATTAAATGGGAACAATTTTGATTTCTGATTTAGTTTTTAAGGCTGACAAAACTCCATATCTTTACAATAATTACAGAAAATAGCCTCATTTGGAGATCACAATAATATACTGAAAGGGAAAAGAAAAAGACCTTTGAAAAAAAAAAATACTCCTAGACATGTGTCACGGTTTACGCTGGCGGAAGAAACACGGAGCCGAGGATAAACGAAATAAGGCTTTTAATATATTCAACTCATGGAGCACAGCGATAGACACACGTAAGTGAGTGAGTTAGTAGACCCGACCACAGAACTGAAAGGACAGGGCTTATGTACAAAAGATAATGGGGAAACACAGGTGGATGGAATCACTAAATTAACAGGGACATGGAACACATGAGGAATAGAATAGACACACCTGGGAACTAATCAAACCAAACACGGAAGACAGAAACTGGGTCACAGGGGCAAAGACACACTAAATGAGTCCAGGTGTGTGACAGTACTCCCCCCTCCCTGTAGGTGCGTCCTCGCACCGTAGAAACAACCAAGGGAGGTGTGTGTGGGAACTTGGGAGGAGGTTCCGGTGGAGGACGGACTCCCAGGAGGGGGCCAGCAGACAGGGACCACGGAGGAAGGAGCCAGGGAGGAGACAGGAGCAGGAGGAGCCAGATGGTCCACCAGAGACCAGCCAGGACGGAGATCCAAGGTGGAGTCAACGGCGGGAGGAGCCATGGTGAAGGAGGGGTCGACGACACCAGGGGGCCGACAGGCGGAGACTGCACCGGTGGGTGAGGAGCCCAAGATGGAGCAGCACAGCCACAGAGCCAGGGGGACGTCGAGGATCCGGAGGGCCTAGGTGGAGCAGAATGCTCAGGCGACCAAGGCGGAGGCAGGGTCCTGGCAGACCGCTGTGGAGCCGGAGCGACCTAGGATGGAGGTGGAACCGGAGGGAAGGAGGAGCCTGACAAAGCCGGAGGGATGGAGTGACGAGGTGGAACCAGAGGAGAGGAGTCCCGAGGCGGCGGATGGTCGACGACTGACCAAGGTGGAGCCGGAGGGACGAGGGAGCCCGGTGGAGCAGGTGGGATGACAGGCCACGGTGGAGACGAGGGAGCTAAGAGCCAAGGCGGAGCCGCTGGGTCGAAGGACCGAGGAGGAGTCCAGGGCTCGGAGGCTGGAGGCGGAGACAGGGCCTTAACGCGCCAAGGCAGAGCTGGAGACTGGCAGTCCAGTGGCGAACCATCGCGCCCCGATGGCGCGGACTGAGGGTGAGCTGCGGGACTGACTGGCACCAGCAGGGATGGCGAGGAACTGGCTGGTCTAGGAGGAGGACAGAGAGGAAGGATGGGAGGAAGGACAGGAGGATCAGAGCTGGACGGAACCAGCGAAAGTGGAGTAGAGGGACCAGCAGGTTTGGGAGGAGGTGGGAGAGGGAGGCTGGGAGGGAATACAGGAGACACAGAAGGTTCAGGGCTGGGCGGAACCAGCGGAGACACAGAAGATTCAGGGCTGGGCGGAACCAGCGGAGACACAGAAGATTCAGGGCTGGGCGGAACCAGCGGAGACACAGAAGATTCAGGGCTGGGCGGAACCAGCGGAGACACAGAAGATTCAGGGCTGGGCGGAACCAGCGGTGACACAGAAGATTCATGTCTGGATGGAACCAGCGGAAATGGAGCAGAGGAAATGACTGGAGGAGGTAGGAGTGGGAGACTGAGAGGGTATACAGGGGAATCAGGGCTGGACGGAACCAGCGGGGAAACAGGAAAATTAGGGATTACCTCCATAGACCAGTCCATCAGATCCAGAACTTGCTCCATATGATCTTCAGAGACTGCATACAGCTCACCCTCAGTCGCAGGAGTGTGGGCAGGGCTTTCCTCCACGCCCTCGATCTCCACTAGGACTCCCACGATGCACGGTGTTGCCGGCTCACACACCTGGTCAGTCGCGCTCTCGAGATCCTGTTCCCTGTCAGTGGATGGCTCGGGCTCTGCGGCTCCGGTGGGCTCTGGCTCTGTGCGGCGTGATGGTGGCTGGCTGGTCTCTGGGTCGGGAGTGGGGCTGGCGAGGTCCTCTATGGGGCAGACGGTGAGAGGTGAACCATTTCTCGCCAGAGTCCACTCCACGAATGCAGCGAAATCCTCCCGAGGACCATCTTCGGGCAACAACGCTCTGCACTTGGAGTTCAGGCTGGCGTTGTAGAAGGCGCAGAGCGCGTCGTCCGGGTATCTGGTGGCATTAGCTAACAGAAGAAACCGTCTGGTGTGGTCCTCGAGAGAGAACGTCCTTCCTGCTCCAGCATGAGGAGGAGGAATCCGGGGCTAGAGAGGGGATCCATCAACACTACGAAACAAAAAGACTGTGAAAAAACAAAAACAAAACAGAGGGAAAAACACGCAGTTTTCTACTTTCTTTTTCAGGTCGGGTCTTCTGTCACGGTTTACGCTGCCGGAAGAAACACGGAGCCGAGGACAAACGAAATAAGGCTTTTAATATATTCAACTCATGGAGCACAGCGATAGACACACGTAAGTGAGTGAGTTAGTAGACCCGACCACAGAACTGAAAGGACAGGGCTTACGTACAAAAGATAATGGGGAAACACAGGTGGATGGAATCACTAAATTAACAGGGACATGGAACACATGAGGAATAGAATAGACACACCTGGGAACTAATCAAACCAAACACGGAAGACAGAAACTGGGTCACAGGGGCAAAGACACACTAAATGAGTCCAGGTGTGTGACAACATGAGATTTAAAGATCTAATATTATCAAGGTTACATTATTAGGAGCTATCAAGCTAGCATGCTTTCAAAATATTGTATCAATTTCAGCTGCCTCGGTCAGATACCATTTACAGATGCTAGTAATAGCTTTTCTTTGTTTAACACAGAGGTTTGGAGTTACGTACTGAGTCAAACAGGGACTTCTCCTTCAGGCTATTTGATAAATGCCACAGTAGAGAAACACATAGACACACATAGTCACTCTGCTGCCAAGACCCTGAGTCCCTGCTTAGGCAACAGATGGATATTGTCTGTGGACAGATTAATGTGTACTCTGGAAGCCCTCCTCTAATCCCTGGATGAGGGAAGAGGAGAGAGGGACTTATTGATCAATTCATCCTTCCATTCATATACCACAGGTGTTCTACATGTTTCATAAACACTCAGTACGCAGAAAGCCTGAGGACTGTACATTAGCTCCACTGATGTGAGAGGCACTGCCTGGCCTGTAAGTACAAAAAAAAAAAGGTTCATGGTATTACATGAAAATACCCTGGAACTGAAATGTAATATGATATTAACATTGTTTTAAGACACACCAAGAATACCACTGAATCACCATGGTACATGTATACAATTCTCATAGTAATATCCTGTTCTTCTCTCTTTTTAATAAGGATTCTCAATGTCAATTGAGTGGCAATTTGTTAGATATAAAGTAAAAATATCAAGGAAGAAAGTTGTAATTTTTTTTTTTTTTTTTTTCAAGATAAAAAGTCACACTGTAAAGTCACATTATGATGATATATGAACTCACATTGCATTTAAAAAAGTCTCTCTCTGTTTATCTCTCTCTCTCTCACTCTCTCACTCTCACACTCTCTCTCTCTATCTCTCTCTCTCGATAGATAGATGGATGGATGGATGGAAGGGTGGATGGATGGATGGATAGATAGATAGATAGATAGATTGATAGATAGATAGATAGATAGATAGATAGATAGATAGATAGATAGATAGATAGATAGATAGATAGATAGATAGATAGATAGATAGGTGTGTGTGTGTGTCTGTTTTTTATTTATTTATTCTTTTGTTTGTTTACTCTGAGGCAAAAGAAGCCTTTTTTTATTTCATAATAACGTGTAGGTGAAACCTTTGGGAATCTGCGAGGCAGTCCATTATTAACTTGGAATCAGATTTTACGTATGTGCCTTGGGTTGCATATCAGAATAAGCTCATATCCCCCATTGCCCTGGTCCCTTTGTGCTGAGGAGTTGGATTTTATTCCTCCACTAAGCTTTTCTGTGGCTTACATGCCCCACTGCACTGTTATTTACTCATTGCCTCTTTGTCTGGAGATTTTTTCTATTAGAATTCACATATATAAATATTAAAGAGAAAAATCAATGCAGCAGTTCTCATGGGTCAGAGGACTTGGGCTTAAAGCTCCACTTTATCAAAAACCCACACAGCCCGGTCACTTTAAATGGCCTGTCATCTCTCTCAGGAGCACCTACGGTGTGCCAAATCATCAAGGCACAACACCCACTTCATGGTCCCAAATGTGTTCTCAGAACAATGTGTATTATCTTACTAAAACAATGTGTATTATCAATTAATAAACCTGATAAACACATACACACACACAAACCCTTTAGATCTGTGACATATATCATCTGAGCACACTAGAGCCACACAGTTAACCGACAGCAGCCTGAAATGACACCTCAGCATCTCTACAGGGAAAAGATTGGCATTCTATTACAAAGACAACATAATACTCTTGTAGATGCACTTTCTATCACTTCCTGTCCCTATCTTTCCCTGTCTTTCCTCTATCCATCTTCCCCTCTATCTTATCATCTGTTTCCCCTTCCTACTTAAAGCTCCTCTCCCCTGTTGAGTTGAAGCAGGGAAAATAAAATAAAAATAGTGTTTCCTGTGCTCAGACACCTCATCTGTTTGTCAAGCTTTAATTTCCCATGATGCTGTGTCATCTGTGGGCCACTGGCATGCTATCTTTGTTCTTACGAAGTCAACAGTCAACTCTTCATTTTATATCACCGCTCACTTTTTCAGTTAAAGCTAAGCTACTTTTCTCCTATGCATGGGTTAACGGTGAGCATGATTTCTCCAAGTACAACATGTTCCTGGATCAACATCCTTGTTCATCCTGGAACAATATTTCAATCAACCAGTCAGAATTAAGTTATAACTTTTCAGGAAATATCTGTTTTAGACTTTCAATCAGGATTAGGTGCATGTACACACTTGTTAATCAGCCATCATTTCCCACTGATTTTAGGAATAAATTATGGGTAGGGTTAAGTTTAAGTTTAGGGGTAGGGATTGGGTTAAGTCTATTTTTTTGGACAGTAATGTTGATCCAGGGTCATCAAAAGATGATGTCTTACTTGGCAAAATCACGGCGGCCATAGGCTAACGCATGAACTTTATCGGGGTAAATACAGAGAATGACCCTGCAGAAGCTTGACTCTATCATATCTCTATCTTCCTTTCCTCCATTTGACCTTCTGATAAAAATGTATTTATTGCTCAGAGGTCTGTCAAATCACAGCCTTGTCTTTCTGATATGTGATGATCAGGACTGAGGGCCATTTCTTCTCACTGAGTGAACAGATAAAAGGGAGGGCTGTGGGTGTGAGGGGAGCCCTTATGAAACAAAAATATATTGCAGTATATTGGAAAATATCATGTAATTATTAGGCATATATTCTTATATATATTTATTTTTTTCCAATATATTACAATATATTGAAAGTGGCAAACTTTTGTATATTTCACAATATATCATATAATATATCATCAATATATTATTAAATGTATTCAAATATATAAAATATTAGAAAATAAAAATAATATATTACAATATATCACAATATATTTTAAGAAATATATTGGTAAATATATTTTCCTTTCATAAGGGAGGAGTTAGGAAACAGAAAAGCATATTATTTTTATTTTAGCCCCTGACTATTTAATAATTGAAACTGTTGTGTTACATAACCCTTGCCTGCCAATAGTTGCCCGTAGGGCATCCGGTTATCTGTCTGAGAAATATTCACAGGGGCAGGCAAGAAGAACAGACACAGCGTTGTCATGTGATTTGTTTTCATGCACAAGCTCTCACAGTGTAATCTGCTCTGTGCCAAGGCACACATGACTTTAAGATCACAAAATTAAACACAAAAGTCCACAGATCCTGGAAGATGCATGTTACAAAACAGAATGAAAAAAAATATATATTAATAATAATATTAATAACAGTTGGTTTCAAGTTTTGCTTGATGCCCACAGTCACATAATTTGGGGGCCATTTCCCAAGAAACCCATTTAAGGTTTAATGTCCATTATGTATGTAAAATGGGTAAAATGAGTGTCCGGGCTTTTTGGTCAATTACCCATACAACATGTATGACTGAACAACTGTGTTCAAAATGCAAATTTTAAAAGCAACCAAGCACTGGTTATGATAAAAGAGAATTATTATTATTTATTTTTTTTACCAGCTAGTCTGTGATATTATCCATGTGATTTCTAGTTTTCTTCTCAATTCTGGATTACAGTAAGTAATTTAGCAGTCGCTTTTATCCAAAGCGCCTTACAAATGAGGACAATGGAAGCAATCAAAATCAACAAATGAGCAATGATATAGAAGTGATATAACAAGTCTAAGTTAGATTAATGCAGTACACATAACAAGTTTTTTTTTTTTTTAAGAAAACATGCTTTTGGTAAATAGAGTGCAATTCTAAAAGGAGCATGTTTTTTTTTTAAGAATATAATTAGAATAGAGAGTGCTAGAGTTAGGGGCCATTCACATATTACGTCTTTTGTGCGCGCAAGTTCATTATTTCCAATGTAGGCGCACGGCATGCGCGCTAATAATGGGAGCGACGCGGTCGCAATGCGCACGCGGTGCGACGTCCCCGTTTTTTCCAGGCGCGTCCGCACCGCATCGAGTTAAAAACATATCAACTTTTTAGAATGCTCAGGCGCACCGCGGGTCATGTGACAAGAACTAACCAATCAGCTTCATCCTTTTCCGTAACAACGTTGAAAACTCAGCCAAGATGAAGGAACAGCTGTTCATAGCTGTATATGGATTGCCATTTTGAAATAAATTTAGTAGCAGAGCTACTGCGAGCAATTTTTAGTGCTGCAAATCCATTTATCCTTTGCTGAAATGTCGGCGTCTTCATGGAGAGAGCACGTCATGGTTGCTTAGCAAAGGCAGGCACCTCAGGAGCGTTTCTGCCCGAGCGCTTTGGAAAGAAGGAAAAAGCGGTGCGCCTATGGTTTTCCACGCGTTTTTAGGCGTGATATGTGAACGGTCCCTTAGAGGGTCAAATAAAGATGGAAAATGTGTGTTTTTAGCTGATTTTTGGAGATGGCTAAGGGCCCAGCTGCTCAGAGTGAGTTGGGCAGGTCATTCCATCAGGAGGGAACTTTTAATTTAAAAGTCCATGAAAGTGATTTTGTACCTCTTTGGAATGGCACAATAAAGTGACGTTCAATCCGCAGGAACGCAAGCTTTTAGAGGGCACATAAGTGTTAACTAATTAATTTAGGTATGGGGTGCACATCCAGTGATGGTTTTGTGGGCAAATATTAATGCCTTGAATTTTATACTAGCAACTATTGGTAGTCAGGGCAAATTGATAAACGTGTATTCTTTTCAGCTCATAAAAAAAAAAATGTTTTTGTCAAGTTCTGGATTAAATGTAAAGGTTTGATAGAACTGGCTGGAAGACCTGCCAAGAGAGCATTGCAATAGTCCAGCCTGGACAGAACAAGAGCTTGAACAAGGAGTTGTGCAGCATGTTCTGAAAGAAAGGGCCTGATCTTCAAATCTGCAGGACCGGGCAGTTTTAGCAATGTGGTCTGAGAAAGTCAGCTGATCATCAATCATAACTCCAAGGTTTCTAAACATTACAGAGTAATGGTTGATGTGCCTGGATGGTGAAATTGTGATGAAACTATTGGTTTGATGGAATCACAAGCAGTTCTGTCTCGGCAAGGTTGAGTTGAAGGTAATGGTCTTTCATCCAGCAAGAAATTTCTGTTAGACAAGTTGAGATGCGATCGTCAGCTCATCAGAATGGCATGAGAGGTAGAGTTGAGTGTCATCAGCATAGCAGTGATATGAACAGCCATGTTTCTGAATGACATAACCTAGTGATGCCATGTACTGTAGAAAGAGAAGAGAAGTGGTCCAAGAACAGAGTCCTGAGGCACCCCAGTAGTTAGATGTTGGGCCTTGGACGCCTCACATCTCCAAGATACCTTGAAGGACCTATCTGAGACTCAAACCACTGGAGTGCAGTTCCTGAAATGCCCTTGTCAGTAGGATTGAAAGGTGCATCTGATAGTTAACCATGTCAAAAGCAGCAGACAGATCCAGCAAGATAACTATTGAAGATTTGGAATCCGCTCTTGCCAGTCATATATTATTCAATAATTAAGAGCCATCTCCCATTTTGAATAATACATTAATATTAAGTGAATAATGAGGGATCCATTGACTGAGTATATTTGCAATCGTATGAAGTGCTCATGAATTTTACATTAATATTTTTTTCCTCTGCCACTGCTATAATAGGACCCTATTCTAAATGAAATGTGAAATACATAGCATTGGCAGAAATGACATAATGAGAATTATGGTGAAATTAAATAATGGTATAAAGATTTGCATATAGCCCATAGCTGGGCTGAATTTAAACTAACTAACAAAAGGTGACATAACTCAGGCTAAAATGTCTTTAAAAATTATTTAATTTCTCTCTGTCTGCGTTCATTCGACAATAATAATGATTATGTCTATTCATATGCTGATAAAATCTTCACAAATTGAGACTGAGACTGAGAAGAGGTGTGTTCAGGCACATTGCTTGCGCATTGCTATTTTAAGGAGCTGAAAATAGATTGTGCCATAGACAAACTCAAACACAAATTCTAAAGTCAATGGCGCATTTATTTATTTTTTTGTTATTTAAAGAGTGCGTTGGTAGAAAATGCACCTCTGGGTGGGTCCACAGTGCACGTTGACTTTGCTTATTACACACAAGGATGTGCATCACACAACCATGCCACATATTAAAACAAAAGGATTACAGTGTAAAATAATATTATTGTGTAGGCTACATAAATATAAAAATGTAACGATGGATAGTCATTGCGTGTGTTAGAAATATTTGCAATTCAGCCTATTACTACTTATAATGATGAATAAAACTCTACTTCATCCCATTCCAAAAATATGCCCCGAAGCACAGACCGTCGTTAAAATAGCAAAAGTGGATTTGGACACGCCTTGAGTGCACCTGCGCCGAGCGCTTTACACTTTAGATCGTTAAAATAGGGCCCATAGTGTTCTGTTTTCTAAGATTAGCCCGCAGACCACCATTATAACAATACAGTTTATACTTCCTGCAGTCTGGAATGTGATCATACCACCCAGCCCAAATCTATAGAGGCACAAGATGAATGTGTAAGAAAGCCTTTTGAAAAATGATAAATGTGGTGCCGTTTGACATGTTGATCTGAACCCAAATGTGTTGATATAGTAATTACTTGCAGAGGGTCACACTAAGAGCGCCAATAAGAGATGAGACAGAGAGGAGCGAGGCAGAAATCTTCCATCAGAAAGCTGCAGGGCTGATTCAGTAATGATACCCTCAGAGGGTGCACACGATTCTAATGAGCAAAATGTAAATGATGCTTCAGAATTAGGGGGAAATATCTGAAAAGCTTACAGGAAAACCACAGTGGCAGGCAAAAAAATATATATATACTCTCTCCCTCCCTTCGAGCTGAATTGATGCTGCTATCTCAGGAAATTATTTTATCAAAGCCACTTTCATCCCACTCTCCTGCTAACAAAACTGCTAAGCGGTGTTTCTCAGTGTTTCAGACACATTATCTTGAAAGTGTGGGGCTACAGTGACCCTTGGGGGCACAACAAAACAACATTAGAGAGGCAAACAAATGTTGACAACACAGCTGCATTAACTCACAACACAGAATTAACAAAAAAGAAACATTTCTGAAAACAGTTTTATGACGTTTTATTTTAACGTCTAACAGTATGAATATTGGACAATTTGCATGGATTTTTAATTCATAAACTATCAAATTTACATCAAAGAGACTTACTTCCTTAAAATAAATGTTAGAATTATCTATTTTTTTATTGTAAGTTATGTAAGTTCTTAACTTACAAAGTTAAAAGCAGACGTAGTGTGTATTGACAAATTGTTGATGTGATTATGTGTGTGAATCATATAGAACACCTTTTTTACCAACCAGTTTTCAAACTTTGATTTCATGTTCACAACATATGGTGGCCAAACAAGGATCTCAAAAAGCTTTGGGTTATATTTAGCAAGAAAATGTTACTGAAAATAAAAATGAAACTTTAATAAAGCCACTGTTACATGTATTTGCCATTTCACATGAGTTACTACTAACAGAGACAAAAGAAAAGGGAAGAGAACCACAACAGAGAGCAAGTAAAGAGCTTGTAAAGAGGGTGGTAAGATATAACCCTTTTTTTCTGTGGAAATAAGAGGAGGCTTGTTATCTTGTTAAAACAAAAATGCAGTTTTAAGCATTTTTATATTACAGTGAGTAGATATTGCTATAAATTATTTTTTATTACTCTAATAAAAATGTAAAGCCAATGACCCTGACTTTCTCTCTGTCTCTCTTACTGTCGTTTTCATGAATCCAGTGGGACTCCTCATACATAGATGGTGGATTTGAACATCCTATATACCATTAAATGTTCAATCCTTTGCATAAGTACATTCAAGGGATATTGAAATTAACATTACAGGCACTGTGGATTCATAATGTAATGTGACCGATTTGAAGGCGGTCCAAAAACACTGGTGTGGATATGTGTGTTAAAGATAAACAGACAGGTGGTCAAGATGGAGAGCAAAACAGGGAGAGACTGATATGCCTTTCCAAGTTTGCTAAGGCTGCTTGTAAGAAATGCTGAGGATGCAATGTGCTGACCCACATACTGAACATGCAGTAATACCTGCTCCCTACAGATTCCACGGCTGCTCTCCCTCGGCCCCTCTCTCTCCTCAAATTCTCCATTGTCAACACCCTTTCTCCTTTCTCAGTGCTTGCATTTTGTATTGTATTGTCACTCATTTCTTTGCAGTCTTACCCTTTTCCTTGCAATCTTCAATGGTTTGTGCATTCTTCACCTTCAATGGTAACCAAAAAAAAAAAAAAAAAAGCAGATGCTAAGGCCCACTGAGTTAAATCAATGAAGTCATCACTATGCTCTCTCTCTCTCTCTCTCTCTCTCTCTCTCTCTCTCTCTCTCTCTCTCTCTTTCCCTCTCTCTCTTAGCTGTGTCATTTTGCATTACCCTTTTTAAAAACATATTTATTTCACATATGATATTTATTTTTCAATTATTATTTTGCACTTATACATTCCCCTTTTAATCTGCACCTGCTCTTTTACTGCACTGGTCACAGTACTATACATACATGTATTTGCACTACTCATATTTTGCACAGATGGCACAGTATTCTAGCAATTACTGTAAACTGTCTAAAGTTGTTATTGTACAAAGCACAGTAAATTTCTATAAAAATATCATACTTTTGCACACTCATCCAACTGTATTTATTTCCACTGTTCTTACTTTGCTGCTGTTCATAATGTGTACATAATCTTACATTGCTCTGTTCAAAACATACAATCCCCACATTGAATTGCTATTTATATTCTGTATATACTCTGCTCAATACTGTATATAGCAACTCAACTATTCATTATGTGTATCATAGCTTCACTTACTCTGCACTTTTATGTATATAAAACACTTTATTCTTGCACTTCTGGTTAGATGCTAACTGCATTTCATTACCTTGTACTCTGCATAAAGACAATAAAGTTGAATATATATATATATATATATATATATATATATATATATATATATATATATATATATATATATATATATATATATATATATATATATATATATATTAATATTTCATATAAAACTAAAAAGCATAGAATATTAAAATACAAAAAAGAAATGCTATAGCAGCAGGAAATTAACGTTATAATTGAAATAGTTATAATCAATCAGAAAACACAACAATAATCATTGCTGTATCTGATGCAAAACAAGCTTTCTCGCAATTATGTCAAAACCTGTTTTTAGTTAGCCAGTTTGGTCATTTTACCAAGCTGACAAGTTTAATCTCTCAAGAACAATCCACAACGTTTGCTGAAACTTGTAGCACAGAAATTACATACTTCACCTTTAATCCCTGGGTCTTCTTATCTTTTTGTTCTACTCTGTCTCTCCCCAATCTCTTTCTATCTTTCTAAGTGCAACAACAGGGATATTTTGCTGACAGTGCTCACAGCAGATATGTGACGCACTGATGGCAGCATGGGGTGTGACTGAAAGCTGTTCAGCACATCCATGAGGGGGGTTTTCTGTCTAATGCAGCCTGTGATTGGTAGCAGCGTAGCAGTCTTCTCCACTTTACTGAAATGACACGTCAGATATCTGAACTGTGTCAAAGGCCCTAATAATGTGATGATATCACAGCCTGTCATGTTTCACAGACCAATCTGATGACCAGCAATTCACAATAACAAGTGAAAAGAACACGAAAGAGACATCATATCCTGACGGAGGCTGTATGAAAACCCTTCCCCCGAGACTTCAGACCAAACAATACTGTCACTTAACAACACATCAGTGCAAGAGGAGCAGTTCTGCCTTTTGACATTTATGACTGTGATGTGTTAATAGAATATGTAGGCATGTTCCCAGAGTGGGTATGTGAGAAACAGAGAGACGACGGTTGTGCTCTTGTCTGCTCATACATGCACACATGAGTGAGCACAGTTGACATGCACACATGTAAGCACACATATCTCACTAACAGGATCGAACACAGGTAGCCAGGCATCTATAGAGATGGCCTAATTTGTGGGTTCAAATAGACACGATTCATATCACATAAGAGGTACACAAGTGCGCATGCGCTACCAAATTAAATAAAAAAATGTGCTGTGTAAATAAATTTACGCAATGACATGGTTGACAGCTGTTCATGTACAAGCACCGTTTTAAATCGTTTTATATCGACTAACTGAATAAGATTTCCAGTCGAGCTGAAATCTTAAATCTTAGCTATGTAATGCTTGTAATTTTATTTAAAAATAAATACAAAATAAATAAACTGCAATAATATAATAATATAAACTAATATTAATATATATATATATATATATATATATATATATATATATATATATATATATATATATATATATATATATATATATATATATATATTGAGTTGCATATTGTGCGCACCAAAGCAAATCTCCAGGTGCTTTCATGAGAGCTAAACTGAAAAAAAATGCATGTGCACTCCTGATAATAATAATAATAATAATAATAATAACACGCTAAACATCTAACACAATTATGTAATAACATTGAATAATATGTTTTTTTTTTCTCCATAAATTATTTATAAACACAAATTAATGTATAATTGCATTTCCTTTCTAACCAACTAAATAACTTACTAAATAGATAAATAAGTACTATTGTTTATGATCATTTGAAATTAATTTATTACTACTAAGTTATAGTGCTATGTAAAATAAATAAATAAAAGATTATGTGAAGTCAATATTTTGAGAATAAAGTCAAAAATACAGGAAAAAGGTCATAGTGGTCTAATTTTCGAGAATAACATTTTTAGTAATACAAGAATAATGTTGTAATATCAAAATTACCAGACTAGATTATTTATTTACTTAGTTATTACATGATACTAAAACCAATATTTAAATTAATAAGCAATTCATTATTATGAAATTATTACCAAAAGGTTATATAATAATAAAAATAATAATAAAAGTTTGAAAATTTTAAACAAATTTTGCTGAGCTACTGCTTCCTAGACTGTAAACAATTCAGTTCGCACTGCAGTATTTGAGCCCATATTATTTTTGTAGATATTTTTTCACTCTATAATTATGTAGATGTACTTATTTCCTGCATGACGGATCACACACTATAATCATGTCTACTAAAAAAAGAGAAAGAACAAGAATTCTGTGAATTGGAATCTTCTCATTATCCCTCCTCTCAACATATTTTTGCTCTATTATTGTGTGCATTTCACTCCTTGATTATGGCCAGCTCATAATGAGGGATCAAGGGTAAAAGGTCCCCAGAAATCATCTAATCTCAGTGTTTGTGTATGTAAGTGGGAGAGAGACCGTTCTGGGTTCTCAGCGCTAATGATTGGTCTTGGAGCAAAACAAAAGTGTCTTCCTGGTGGTGTCCTCCTTTCAAATAACAATGATGTAAGCTCATACACAAACTTCAGTCTGTACAGCTCATTAAACACTGTCCACTTTATGGCAACTTATTCTAATACAAATATATCCACCTGTCAGTGTGCTGTATATTTATTTCTGCCTTTCACTTAAAAAGTCTAAATTATAGTGTTTCTCATTTTGAGCATGTTTGCTTGTTGTTTGGGTCCTCTTAGTCATTTGGCTTCTTTTGGGAGAGAATAATCAATGAATGCTAGTCTGTTGAGTATAAGACTCCTGTTCTGATGCTGATAAATGAACATCTAAAAAAAAATCAAAATAATAAAAACTGTGGTGAAAGAGAGAGAAAATAGACACAGACGAGAACAGTGAACAGTTGGCAGATTGGAAAAATAACTAAACTGAAAGAAAATAAAAAAGGAAGGGAATGGAAGTCACTACTGAGCAAGATGCTATTATAAACTGTTGGGTGAAGTTAATGGGTCCACTCTCTCATTTTGACTTTTTCGATTGGCTTTTCCAATGAGCAAGTCCCAAAAAGTAACTGTATGTTACATTTTGGGACTTGCTCATTGGAATCATATGAGTCATAATCATATGAATCATAATCTATATCAACATATCAACAAAAGAACTATTAAATGAAGTTATGACTTTTTTTCCAGAAATAAACAAGAAAAGAAAAGAAAAGAAAAGAAAAGAAGAGAAAAGAAAAGAAAAGAAAAGAAAAGAAGAAAGAAAATGGAGCATTATATGAAGATGTGCCAGTTGACTTGTTTCGACTTTAAATATAACAACGATATAAAAAGGGAGAGAAAGAAAGAAAGAAAGAAAGAAAGAAAGAAAGAAAGAAAGAAAGAAAGAAAGAAAGAAAGAAAGTGGTGATTTATGAAATGCTAATCACAAACTTTTCATACAACTCTTAAGACCCAAACCACTTGACTGTCTGAGGAAATGAATAGCAATGAGAATTTAGCTCACTGTTCAGAAAAGAGCTAAAGTGTTTTTTTCCTCTTCCTCTTCCTCTTGCTCTCTTAATCAAAACCTGCTGGCGCTCGTCTTCCACTTGACTGCTCTCACCTGTCTGCATGCTTTTAAAAAACACTAACCCCCAACATATCCCCCTCATGTATCTTTGTGCTTGTCACAAAACGGTCCGCATTAATATTTTATTGCATACTGTGCAGGCTCATGAATTAATAATTAGCCACCTTGCACCGGATACGTCAGATGTGTTTGGAACCTCAGTGTGAAATGAAATGCAACCAATTGGAAGACCATTAAATCTGGGCTCTGAAGGTATGTGTGATGGTGGAGTAATTGATGGGTGGCAGACCCTCAAGAGCAACACTGTACCCATCTATCATTGCAAACACAGAGAGACTAAAAAAGGAGAGAGAGAGATCAAATCCATATCATTCGATATCAGCACATCAAAATATTCATTTTATATCATTAATTAGGAAGGAAATGCACTGCATATGTTTATTGGACCTCGAGAATGAATGCAAACATAACTTGTTTGTTTACTTGTATACTCCACAGAGCTACCTTTTCCTTTAGGACCCCTTTTTTATTGTTATTTTTTACAATTTATTTGTTCAATGTCTTATGATTTAATACAAGTGTAGTGTTTTGGGATTGAATACATTTTTTTTCATCAAAACTATTGTTTAATTACTGTAATTATATTATTGTTGTTGTTAGTACTAGAAGTAAACAATAATAAGAAATGTTAACATATTACTGCCATTTTTTCCTCAGTTTTATTTAGGTGGTTTGTCATGAAGGACCTTGAGTTTTTAGCTTAAAAAAAAAAACAAAAAAACAAAGATGTACAGAATAGATTTTTTAGCAGCACACACCTGGGGCCAGTTGCATAAACTTCTATGTTAAGGCTGTGTCTTAAGAACTGACCAGCTAGCAGTTAGCCAAGAGGTATTCATCACTAACATTGTTCAGATTCAGATTTGACCAATTTATTTAATTATTGTTATTATTATTTATTCATGAATTTATGGGTTTGTTTGAAACATTTATTAATTCATTAGAGTTTAGGAATTTAAGTGAAGGTCAATGGTCAAAAATGACCTATTCAGTTTTACACTGCCTGTAGATATACATTTTCATCTTATTTCCTAGTCTCTCTGCATATTTTCTAGACCTTATGTTGCTTAATCAGACCCTTATTATCACTCACCTTCCATTCTAATTGGCTAACACGCACAGAGGCAGTACCCCTCTCTCTCAGAGCTGCACTCACTCGCTCTTTCATTCCTTCTCTTTTGTTCCCTCTCCTTGTCCATAGCTTGAGCTAATCAGACTGAGCTGGTGAGGAGCAGCGGAGACAAATGAAATCTTTCTGAGGCCAGTTCGTTAGTCTTTATTTGTCGCTCTCTTTTCTGTCTCTCACATACACATAGAGAAAGTCAAATTTCATGCATTTGGCAGGCACTTTTATCCAAAGCGATTTCTGGTGAATTCAAGTTCAACATTTAATCGTTTGTGTGTTCCCTCAAAATTGAATCCATGACCTTGGCACTACATGACCACTTTGTACAAATATCTACTTAAAAATAAAATGGTGCTCTTTTAAAAGAGGGCATATGATGGTTAAGAATTTTTGGAACATACTACTGTTTAAAAATTTGGGATAGGTTAATAATAAAAAATAATAAATTAATAAAAAATACTTTAAAAAGTCTTTAAAAACTGTAATATTGTGAAATATTACTACAATTTAAATAATGGTATTCTATTGTTACTTATTTAACTGTTTAAAATTGTTTATTGCTGTTATGGTTAAAGTGAATTTTCAGCAGCCATTATCAGTCTGATTTTGGTGCTCAAGAAACATCTTGTCACAGTTGAAACAGTTGTGCTGTTTTTGATGAAACAATGATTCATCATTATTATTATTATTATTATTATTATTATTATACATTTATATATATATATATATATATATATATATATATATATATATATATATATATATATATATATATTAGGGGTTGCACGAATACAGATTTCTACTAGTAAAAAATACTCAAGTTACTCAAGTACTCGTGGTTCATGCTACTGTAAATGAAAGGACATTAAATAGTTATTATCGATAATCGCTTATTAATTCATAACCTTATGCAACAATTGCAAATACATAGGACATAGGTTAATTGTCAAAACTTTATAATTATGAAAGAGATGTAATGACAAATGTTTAGTGATGATTTGAACATGAATTAATTCAGTGAGCACATTTTCATTACGCAGAACATTTTAAGCGAGTTTTAAAGGTCCCATTTTTCGCGCTTTTTTGAAGCTTTGATTGTGTTTCATGTTCATGATTTGCGTGTAAAAAACACAGTATTTTTCACACAATTCACCTATCTGTATACTGCTGTTTTTACTGTCATAAAAACAGGCTAATGACTTCCTTGTTCTATAAAGTCCCTCCTTCAGAAATACATTACGAGTTGTGATTGTGCCAGCGGTTCCTGTATTGTGATTCGACAACAGCTTAGCGCATGCTGCCCTCCTGGGAATGCGATTGGGCTAGTTTTGAGAAGCAAGTGGGCAGGAGCATGTGCTGGAGATGTTATTTTCATCTCGGAGTCCAATCACCTTTGTTTGGCATTCCCAGGGACGCTGTACTTGGAGATTAATGGTTACAATTTATGTTTAACTTGGTTTCCGAAAATTATAATCCACGTGCAAAACTATGTGCAGCAGATTTTGCTGAAGACAGATTGCTGAGGACAGCTTCCTCAATCTCAATCAATTTAATGCTAGATTCGCACAAAGATTATTCCTGAAAGATGGAGCAGTTCCCTCTTTGTCTGGAGAAGGCGTTGTTTATGGACCACAACCGGTAAGTGTATTTTATTATTTAAGTTGGAGCGTTTAACAGTTTCTGTAACTTATTACACAAAGGTGTGCTGTGCAAAAAAATCGAATGCGATTTTCACGCGCATCTCATCAGTAAAAACGCTCCTGTGATGATAAGCACAACGTTTCGACGACATGGCGACAAACACAAACGCAGCTCTTCCTCTTCTCCGTCAGAGCGCAACAAGACCACGCCCCCCTTTTTGTGTGTTCTTGTGGTTGGAGGTTAGTCAAAAAACTGTTTTAGTGACATCAGTACTGCAGGAACTAGAGGGATGTAGTCCAAACGGGTAGTTTTTTGTAGGCAAATTATATTAAATAAAATATCTCGCTTGGCATTGAACTTTGAGCTTTATAATTTTACAGATATTATTTATACTCTAACAAACAACATTACACACTAACTAAAGTTTAAAACATGGGATCATGAAGAACGGGACCTTTAATGTTTAGTAAACTTCACTAAACAAAAGTGCATGTGCTGTTTGATTGGTGAGCTCGATATGCTTATTCCATTCATTCATATCATATCGTAGCCTAAGGTTTAAATCATGGCCTTTTAAGTATATACAAATAATGGAATGCATATGATGTATTATTATAGGTGTATAATATTGCGTCGATCCCCTGGCTCAACTGTAATCTAGCCAACTGTGCTAGCCTCACCTTAATATTCAGACATAATTATTCCTTGTCCGTTATTTGTTTTTGAAGCCATTAACCTTGCCATTCCAAATAAGGTATTCGGTCGGCTTCGGGCACACCCCTAATTATTACATAACATATTTAAATTTTACATGCCACATAGATAAAGTCATAGACAGTAATAGCTACATGTAATAGGCCTATTGTAATGCTAAAATTCACGTCGTACTTGCAAACTCTTTGTACGCATTATGGTTAATGCATGCTCGAGTAGTCGATTGTTTCAGACAGCACCTACTAGTGGTTGAAGTAATCCTACATTGTGAGCCAAAGGAAATTATTTTCACTAAATGGGTGTAAATTTATAAATGAAATAAGCGCAAATGAAAAAGCAGTGTTGCACTTGCCTTTGTCCATGTATTTCCTGGAAATTGCTTAAATCGATTTTCATATTTCTAAACTGCATAGGAATCTTGCGCTCGAAACTTACAAGGGAAACTTACAAACTTACTTATACAAGGGTATCAGATTAGACTGTTAGAAGATATTTAAATAAATGTTATAATCATTTTTTTTTGTTAAACACTGCATATTTGTTCAGTGATAGCTATGAAAAAAAAACAAACAAAAAAAACAAAGGCTCTAAAACCAAAACGTTCTTAGCAACTATAACTGTACAAAGTTCCGAAGCTCCGCCTACTTCTGGTTTTATCCGAATACAGGTACGGATACAGATACAAATTAATTTTGTGATTGTTACAGATACAAATACTGACTTCACTGCACACCCCTAACATATATATGTTTACACACACACACACACACACACACACACACACACATATTACATAAATAAAACTTTTATTTTGGATGTGATTAATCACGATTAATCATTTGACAGCACTATCAAAAAATAATTGCTAGGTCTCAAAAAGATAAATGTAAACAGGCAGAACTGATCTTGTGTTAATTATACAAAGCCAGCCTGTCTAAATGCATAGTCCATTCTCAATAACATGTAGACTGAAATTGTAACATTAATCAATAAATCTGACAGTTAAAAATAATGAAAGAAAGAACCAAAAAACATCCAATGAATATTTACTTGTTGACACGGCTATATGGATACATTTTGGTGAAGACCAAACACTATAAAAATAAAAATAAAAATGTTTAAATTATAATAAAAATAATGATAATAGCCAAGATATCTTGAGTAGTAAACCCCTCATGAATCAGAATCCATGCCAATCTCACTGTGCCAGCTAGAAAACATTGCGAAATGAAATCAGTGGTGAATGTCATACTGTCATTCTACAATCAGGAATACCTCACAGACATAGTGATGGAAAAAAGTCCTGGTCATAATTACAAAGCTTAACACTTTGAGACTCAGATTCTGTGAAGCCGGTCTCTGAGGAGAAAATATGTTTGTACAGTTCCATACTATCAACAGGGAGCAGAAATGCACAACGTTGTTTTAACCAAATAAAAGAGAAGAGGAAGAAAAAAAAAAGTAATTAAAAATTGTGGCAAACATTTTTGGCTGCCACGTGTACAAACAGATTGTACAGAACGACAAAAACATTTAACTTAGTCTCAGAACTGAGTGTGAGTTTTGATGAAAATACCTTTAAATTTTAAACTGCTGTGATGAAAAAAGATTTAGTTTAGTATAGTAAAGGGAAATTTCATAGCATACGGATAAGCTTTAAGGGAATTGATGAGCTCAGGTTTTGAACAGAAATGCTGTCTTGCAGACATCACTCTTTGGGTCACGAGGATGAGGATATGGTCTGTTTTTCCTGAAATAAATCTTAGCAGTACAAGCAGACAGACAGGGACGCATGCTTCCAAAAGCACACACATGCAAAGCAATTTATCTGTGGCCCAAACAAACAGTGTCATTGAAATCCTGTACTCTTTGACAACAAGGATCTCATATTTTGCTGCTCACAGCAAAAAGGCGGGCAAACTTCCTCTAATTGATCCCCATTGTGGAATCATGATCTTAACATCAATCTCAAATTCTCACAGAGTGTGTGTGTGTGTGTGTGTGGGTGTGTGTGTGTGTGTGAGTGTGTGTGTGTGTGCATGCTAAAAAGAAAGAAAGGAAAGCAGAATGCATGCAAATTTCCCCAGCATAAAAGAGTCTGCCCCTGAGGACATTGCATTAGCATTCACAGATCTAAGCCTGATTACTGCACACCAATCTTTGCTAAGCTCCGTATAATAGAAAGTTTGAGAGAGACAGGGAGGATGAAGGTCTTAGGAGTGCTGTACAGACTTGTCAATAGTTGCTATTGACCCATCCCACTTTTACTTATTTAAGCTCCAGCCTGCTATTGGCACAAGACACTTTGATATGTTATCGCGCTAGTTTATTCTGTCATACTGCTGATGGAGGGTATTTCCACATTGATTACACCTCTGGGATTAGCCTGAATGCTAATGCTTGAGAGTTAAGCTGTTCGCACTTTCCTCAACATATTTCTTGTCAGTTACACTTTACAATATTAAGTCGATGTGATACATTTGTAATATATCACTTAAAAGCAAATTCTTGTTTATAAATCACTTCTCCTACATTATTGTTATTTCATTAAAAGAGCTAGTTTACTTATAAAAACCAACTTTGGATGCATTATTTTTAATAAATACATTTAAGGAAGTGAATTAGTTTCTTCAAAAGTGGTCACTTTTGACCAATTTTGACTATTAAAACACATTTCACATTTCACATTCACACTAGTTTCTAGTAATGTGGCAATGTCCAGCAGTGGACATAGATGATACATGATTCTGTCATTTTTTTTATTATTTTTTTGGAACATATGGAAATGACCTACTTTGTCAAAATGAAATTGCATTCAGTACATGAATGAAATGGTCAACTTTAAGGGCTAATGCTAAATTCATATACACTGTACCAGTCCAAGCCTCCGAATCTAATTCTGAAATGTCACTTTATAACTACAGTAGTAATTGAGGTTGCTTCATTGAAGGTAAAGGCTTGTTTTGATGTATAATATGAGCAGCTGCTTGCGAGTTTGATTTATTATTTAATCAAAGGAAATTCAAAGAAGCTTTCATATTTTTTTTATAGAGTTGAGTATTATGAGTCATCGAATGTGATTACCTTCACCTGATTCATACCTCAGCTCAGTGTCATTTTCAGATTGAAACATTAGTTTGAATGTCCATTGAGGAAAACTATTTTGTCATACCCCGCTTTTTTCCAGAATGTTTTTAGTACGTCCCTGCTGTTGTCAAGCACATCACCTAGTAAAATTCCCAGGAATGTTCAGAGAAATTTTCGAATCAGTAACAGAGGTTTAGGCTCATTCGTTAATTTGTCAATTTGCGATTTGAATCTTGGTAGCCTAGCTGAAAAAAAGTAGTTCCACACACAGATACTCTGTGGTTGTTTCTTATTTATTTATACACCTGTACCATTGGACTGAGGTATAAAGGCAATATCACACCCATAGCCATACGTCATCACTCTATATCAGCATGGCTGTGTTAACCATTGTGATTTAGAGCCATATCCCACGGCTTTGAGTAAAGTTTCTTCAGTTAAGTTGAAATATAATTTCAATATGCACATATACACTCACACAAAGAGAGAGAGTTTTAAAACCTAATTCATGAAAGTGTGTGATTAGTTCATTTCAAAATCTGATCAGGAAGTCAGTTAATTGGTCAGTTTATCTTAAGCTTGTCTGCTTCACCTTTCAGAGGATTTTGATCCTTCTGAGGCAGCCTGAAATGAAATTAATTATATCTTTTGTGAAAATAGATTACAGCCATAAGACCTGAGATCCCATCAGTGTCACCTTTAGATAAGCTTTCACAGAGTTTGATTTGAAAACTTGATGAAATAAGCATTAAGAAGGATTGACCATACACACAGTCACCTAATCATTCAGTGAGACTTGTGGGTTTATTTCTTAATTTCTTACATATGCACTGTACTTATATATTCGCAAAACAGGTCATAGAAACTCCAATCAGATATTATCAATTCTTGCATTGGCTCTGTCCTATTCATGATTTACATATGCTTAAGGTGATATTATGCATAATGTACCGCATGATAAAAACTTATAATAATAATAATACCTTTCTAAAATTTTGGCAGTGCAAGATAATAAACGTTAACATGTTTGCTTTGACCTCCACATGTTTGCATGGCCTACATTAACTTACTGCTAAAAAAAAAAAAAAGTCTGTTAAGGTTCTTGGATTCATCATGTATTGCTGATAATGAAAGTCTGGCTAAGCAGGGTTAAACAATAAAGCTAATCCGGTCTATGTTGTGACATAACCATGTCAAAGCATGCAATATAAACAATATGCAGTGCTCTCACTGAACTAGGCTATTAGTTTAATTAATTCGCAATAAAGTTCAGTTCATTAAAAATGTTTGATCATTTAACCATAAAGGGGCATCATAACACATTTTTTTACAGTGTTTACTGATCTAGGTTCATCCAAATTTATAACTATTGTTAATTGTTAATTGATGTTCACTTCTAATTAATTAGTGTTCATTTATTCAACTTGAAACTTAATGTATTCTTAACTCAACAATTGCCTGCCCTAAATGTAAAAAATATTCTTCACTCTTATTTCATGTTTCATTAAAAGTTCTACCAATTCATTATACATTGGCATAGAGATGGCTTTCCCACTGTTAACACCTCAAGAGGATAATTATGTTGTCCCTCAAGATTTTGTATCTGTTCTATGTCTGCTGTCTACAGCCATCTATCGTGCCAAAGACCAACCACACTTACACATACAAAAATTCTCTCAGTACTGCCAGTCCAGCAGATTGATAAGGGCCCCTGCAAACCAAGTTTGAGTGGGACCCCAGGGATAAATGCATTGTGAGCATTGTGAGTGGCATTCCACAGCAAAATGGTGAGACTTCCCTAGAACTGCACTGCATGAGGAAGTGAAAATAACTACAATCATGCTTACAGTCTCAGAGGACAGGACATGATGGAAGATGGGGTTGACTTTAATTCAGATGTCAGAGATGTCAGTCAAAATTGTGTGATTTCATGTCAGGAGGGTCTCCAACCACAACTTTGTTGCAAGGTATCCACAAAGAGAGAGTAAACACTTCAAGACAGTTTTGGATCATCAAAGACAAAGCACTGAAGTCACAAAAACAGTGATCTTCCGGTTGTTAGATCCTACACATACACATACATTTCTGTTGCCAAATGGACCGAAGGCCTGACCCAGACCCAGTTCCACTGCAACTTCTGTTCAATAATGTCTGCAACTCTACTGCCTGAAAGTTAAGTATTGTAACACAGATACTTGTACACAATGCAAGTACAACATTTATATTTTTCATATATATATATATATATATATATATATATATATATATATATATATATATATATATATATATGAAAAATATAAATGTTGTGTACAGTATTGCAATACATTATCAGTCAATACTAAGGTTGAAAAAAAATATGGTATGAGAATTAAAAAAAGGAATAATATGAGCAACATTGTATACTTAATTTGTTGCCAAAAGCGAAAGCACTTATAACTGATAACTTGAAATTTCATAAAAACATAATAAATAATAAGTTACTGAGGAGACAGAGCATAAAACTCCTCTATAAACTTATTTATTTGTTTGTTTATTTGTTTATTTATTTATTTGTTCATTTATTTTTATTAAGTACAGCTGACACCTAATACTTTTTTTTCCCCACATGGGCCCTTAATGTAGAAGACATATTTGCAACATTTAGGTTTTACTGTAACAATCTAAATCTTGAGTATTTGTGGTTTGGGATGTGTCCATTTTAATCCCTATGGACCATTTCAGTCTGCTATTAATAGTAGACTCCAGCTGTCTAACCGTCTCTAGTCATTTGGAAAGCTGCTGCTGCCCCAGGTGTTAATTTAGCCCTCTAAATGACGACATGTCTCTGCCAACAGTCAAAATGAATGGTACAATGGCCATTATTTCAAGTAATCAGAATCTGGCTATCACAAAGACACTGTTAAAAGTGTAGGTCTGAGAAAGGCTGAGGTGTGCCATTGTTCCATGATCATCAAGAGAAAGAGAAGTTTCTCTGAACAAAGTAGTGATTCAGGACATGCAGCTCATTGTCTTTATGAATTACTGGTGTCTGGCACAAGGGACTCCACAGTGTATTTATGAGGGATTGTGGAAATGACATACCTTTTGCCACATGCGTTCCTGATGCATGTCTGAACAACCTGTCAGTTCACCAGAAGACCTGATTCTCAGTTGACCGATTATTATCAATTTTAGTCTCCTGTCACATTGGGTTTCTCTTTATATCTAAATTTTATTTTAGTATTTTCCAAACTATTTTATTGACTTGTTTTTTCTACTGTGTTTTAGTTTTACAGTAATTACATTTTCTTAATGTGGATGACTGGTTGATTGGGCTATAGAACATGAGAACTAAGCAAATCCTTTGCTTTCGTACTCAGAGAAAGAATATATGGTATTAATACAATACTGTTGAGTTTTCAGAGCCCAATTGTAACGTAAATGACACATATTCCTGTTTCATTGTTCTGATTTTGTTAAAAAGTATATCTTAAGTTTATCTAAGGACACTCAAATGTATCTATATGTTCAGTGTGAGCTAATAATATGCTAAACAAATGTATAAATGAACAATCATGTAGTCAGGTGATTAACTGAAATAATGTCTTATTCTCACCATGGCTGCATTTGTTTGATCAAAAATAGTATTTATTTGTATACTTGTAGTTATATTGTGAAAAAAACATGTGGTTAATGGTTAATTCATTAATGAATTAATTAATTCTGACCCCAAGCATTTGAACTTTATTACGATTTGCCACTGATTACATGGAAGCATATTAGTTTCATGCAATTCATTTAAAAGGATATTTTTGAGGAAGTACACCAGCAAACTGAAGACATAATGCAGTACTGGACTATAGCATATATGGATGGATTGGACTTACAGTGCCAGAACATTGGATCCAGATCATCCTGACCCACTATTAAACATACCATATTGAATACATAAAGTTAATTTCAAAATGGTTTAAATAAAGCTTGATCTCTGTCCAATTAATCAGTCAAGAAGACTGTTATAAGTCTTAATTTTCTGCTAAAAAAAGAAAAGAAAAAAGAAGAAGAATGGGAACATGAATGCAATAACTATTCCTCTCACAATGATTTAACTAGTGTAGGCTAGCTCAATCAAAGAAATAGCCTAACTGCTGTTGCTGTGATTAGCTCATATCTCTGCAAGCTCCACCACATTTGTTCATCTTCACAAGTCACAGTTGAGATATTCTAGCCAAGCCTTAGGCCTGCTTCCACAACAGACTTTAAAGAGTGTAAGGGAATGACAAGACATTTATTAAAACTTTCACTGAGACTGTCAGAGCACTACACCTCAAAATTATGACAGATAAATTGTGGCAGCGAAATGACTCTGAGGTCTTGTTCAGTACTCTTTTTTTATTATTTAAAAAACTCTTGCCTTCTTTTCCTAAAAGTTCTGCCTTGATGCATAGTAGAGGACGATTCTGGTACTTAAAATGTTTTCATGTTTCATTTTTATGCACAGATGTGAAATTTATTTATTTCATCAAAACAACAATTAGCAGAACTACAAAACCTTTTGTGTCTTGCTACAGTAATTTTACCAGTGTAGGAATCATGGAGCATTGTATCATTGTATCATTCTAGTCTGCTGCTGATTTATATCACCTCCCAAGGGAAAATCTGTTAACTTTAGCAAGAATCAGTTCACCCATTTGAGTCAAGCAACTGTTCACTTTTTGTCTCTTTGTTTTAAAGGTCTGGCACCATGAGAATTATTACTGCTCGAGCATGACTGCAAACAAGCACTGCAGTTCTCTGCAAGGCAGCCGACTCCCTCCTGACGAATGCTATCACACTGTGAGACTCTGAGGGCATCAAATCTGGAAAACAAACAAAAGAACATCACATTATATCGCATGCTGCCATATAAGAACACACCAGGAGTTGAGATGATTGCCTGCGAGCATTACAGCCCAAAGTTGAATGCAAAAGAGGTGCTGAGAAACATGTTGTGAAGGTTAAAGACTGATTATGAATTATTTAGTTGTGGAATCGAAATTGCTGTAGCCAGTCTCTGTCATTGTGTCTTTCTATCAGCACTATTAGGGTCCACTACTGATTACGGAAGAATGAAGCTTCATGTAATTAAGTTAAAAGTATATCTTTAGCAAGTAAATCATCTACTGTAAATGAAGACCTATGTAAAAAAAGACATGCTAATGTACTAAAGGCATATATTGTTTCCTAAATTATTTTCTAAACTAAAAGCTAATGTCGAATAACTTTGCAAACACATGCATGCAAACAAAATGATAGGCTATACTGATTATTCTATTAACCTCAAATATGTCATAACAACTCACTGAATTGTGAAACATTTAACTGATAAGAGTTGAAAGAGAGAACATAGGACAAACAATCAAATTATCTCCATAAACCTGTTAAAGCCAAATAAATTCACCACCTTTTTTAAATAATTGCTAAATATGTTTTATTTTTTTTTAGAGGCTAACATCTATTGTAGAAAGTGCAGCCATAAATCCTGGATTAAAGAGGAAGAGAAATAAATTAGAGAGAAAGTTGAGTGGTGTGGAAACAAATAATGTTTCATAAATGATATGATATTGAGTGCATTTGTTTAATAAGAATTATCCTGTACAACAAGCATGACAGATGGAGTGAGGGTTCTCAGTGTGTCTGTTGCTTTTCTTTGCCAATGACATCAAAGAGATATGTGCAAACATCACTTTTTTGTGCGAAGAGGAATTCACTACAAATTGGAGGTTGTCAAAGAAAAGAAGTGCAATTTGGAAGAGCGTCTAATTAACAACTTGCTAAAGAAACCAGATACATTAATAAAGTACATTATCATAATGAATAAGAAATAAGCATTGAATGACAGGCATCAGGCTGAACTAAGATGGGTAATATGTCATATATAATGTTTTAATTCACTTTTGGGGATCTGACATCACTTTAAAGCTTACCATAGCAGACAATATTAAACTGACACCCAGTTAATGCTAATGAGATCTCAACTAAGAGGTGACTCAAGAAAACAATCATTCAATTTTTCACTTATAACTTCACAGATTAAGTGTGTGTGTGCGTCCGTGTGTGTGTGTTTGTGTTCTTTTGTTTTTGTGACATATCAGGACACAACTCTGTATAAAGATATGGGTATGACACAGGTATTACAAGGAGGGGGTGACTTATGAGGACACAATCCATGTCCCCATTTTTCAAAACGCTTATAAATCATACAGAATGAGTTCCCTGTCAAGGGAACTTCGAACTGCGTCCTCTGAAGGGACACTATGGTGAACACCTCGTCGTGACCCGTGTCTGGAGCATACTTTGAAAAACGCCAAAGTGTTGGCCGGCAACAGCCTCTGACGTCGCCGTCTTCATTGACTGTTTTGTTTGAAGCGTGCATCTGATAAACGACAAGAACGTTTAGAGCGATCTATTATCGTTATCATGGCATCCACTAGCAAGGCGTTTAAACAGTGTGTGCATCCATGTCAGCGTTATTTGACACCTGAT
Organism: Carassius auratus; assembly: GCF_003368295.1. Classification (NCBI taxonomy): domain Eukaryota; kingdom Metazoa; phylum Chordata; class Actinopteri; order Cypriniformes; family Cyprinidae; genus Carassius; species Carassius auratus. Next base: position 147,746 of record NW_020527671.1, read on the forward strand.
GACACACACAGTCTTTGCGTCTCTTGTTTGGGCGATGTCCTTGAGGGGGCAATCTGCGCGCACTGCGAGCGTTTTTCTGTGAAAAAGCTCCGCTCTCGTTTGTCATCTGGATCTCGCGGCTCAGGACCCGCCATTGCCGAGGCACGGAGGAGAATGAGCTCGTGGGGATCACAGGTGGATCTTGCTGGGGAGTGTAGAGAGGGACTTTTCCTCTCACACTCTCCAGCGGCAAACGAGAGCGAACTTCGGGAGGAAGATGCGTTGTCATTAACCCTTTCTGACACTGAAGTTAGTGCTCTGCTGGGATCTACCCAGAAAGAGCAGGAGATATTTGAGGGTGGCGAAGAAGCTGAGGCTGAGCCACTCATTTCTCCTGCTCTGCGTATGGGGAGCTGTTAGAGGTTATGGATCACGCCGCGGCAAAATAAAAATAAATAAATAATAATAATAATAAATAAAAAAATTTAAATTAAAAAATAAATAAATAAACTTGCCATGGAAGCATGCCAGAAAGGTAACATCGCGAGGTAGCCTCGATGAGCGTTATTTATCTGACCATAGCCCGCCAGCCCAGGTGAGCCTCCCATTCTTGCCTTACTTACATGCAGAAGTCGAAAAGGAATGGAAGAGGCCGTTTTTCTCTCGCATCCATCGGTTTCAAAGGCCGTTTTTCTCTCGCATCCATCGGTTTCAGCATACGCGTTATGCTGATGTCGATGGCATGCACGAGAACGGCTATGAGAGGATGCCCCCTGTAGAAGAGATGCTGGCTAGCTATCTCTCAGTGGGGGAACATCCTCTCTAAAATCTCCCTCTTTGCCATCTAAGCCCTTCCAGGATACATACCGCTTAAATGGTAAATCATACGCAGCAGCAGAGCCCGAACAACAAAGGGGTCCTGGCCCATCTTGATCTGAGGATCGAAGACGGGCACAGAAGGGAGCTCTGAGGGCAGGGGCAAGAGGAATCGCGGGTCATGAAGAGGTAAGCAGGGTCTGAGGGATGTGATTCAGACGGGGCAGCGTTCTCGTCCGGATCGGAGCGATACCAAGGAGTTCGTCACTTCCTTTTGGATGTTTTTAACTTCTGTTTTATTTCTCCCCTGCCTAATTCCCCTGTAGCCACCAGCGCTCCACCTGATCGGGGTTAGGTGGAAAGTTTCTCACATAACAGTCTCCTATCCTGGACCTGTTATGTTTTGGGTTGGTCCTATTTTCATAGTGACCACCTTACTGACGGTCCGGACCAAAAGGAGGTGCCCCGTAAAGCGGGACTCCAGTACAGGAGGGTGGGTGAGTATGTAACCCTTTCTGCTTATGGGTGTCATGTTGCTGGTGGTTATGTCTACTAACAAACTCTGTGAGTTTCCCTTACATTGCTCAGTTCCAGCCTTGTGCTCTGGCCACGATCACAGGCTTTCGGCAGGTGGCCGTGCCGCGTGGGTTCGCCCCCCCCCCAGGGCGTGACACCCACCGCGGAGCGAGTTCCACGTGCGGGAAGCAAGCGCTCTGCGGTTGCTCGTCCCACACCCCTCCCGAGGAGCCTGGCTGATCGTCAGAACTGGCACTGCAGGGAATTTCATGGATATCCCGCCAGGTCACCCTGAGGGGCCGCCTGGCCGCTTGGCGCATCCGGGGAGGTGGTAGTTAGGGAGTCCTTCTGCATGTACTGCCTCAGGTGATGCTCCCCTCGCTTGAGGGTTGGAGCTCGCCTCTCCCGTGCGATCCAGCGCCTCTGTGATGCTTAGGAACCTTTCTATACACACGCTAAGCCTGTGTACTGTCTCAAAACCACATGGTGGTAAGTGTGCACGTGAACACTTTGCGCACTGTCTCAAATCCACGTAAGTGGTAAGTGTGCACGCAAGGCTCTGCGCACTTTCTAAAGTCCTGTATGGCAAGGGTTACGCGCTCCGCTTCGTTCCCTTTCTTAAGATGATTAGCCCCGAGGTTCCTTGGGCTTCATTCAATTTGTTATACACCCCAAGCATCGCTTCCCTAAACATGAGGGGCTGTGTGGACTCCCGCATATTGTGGTTTTTTCAGATAGTAGGCTTCACCAGGTCTCTCTGAAAGCGAGCTCCCACGTACTGTGGTTGTCAGGTAGTAAGCCTCACCAGGCCTCCCTGGAGATTTAGCTCCCACATGCTGTGCATTTCCACTAAAAAACAAGCTCCCACGGTTTGTGGTTGTCAGGTAGTAGGCCTCACCAGGCCTCCCTGGAGTTGAGTTCCATATTACCTTCCACTGAGGTGGTTATCTGGTAACAGGTAGTAGGCCTCTCTAGGCCTCTCTGTAGGTGAACTCCCACATATTGTGGTTATCAAATAATAGGCTTCACAGGTCTCTCTGAAGGTGAGCTCCCACATACAGTGGTTGTCAGGTAACTTTTCTGTACACACGCTAAGCCTGTGTACTTTCTCAAAACCACATGGTGGTCAGTGTGCACGTGAACACTTTGCGCACTGTCTCAAATCCACGTAAGTGGTAAGTGTGCACACAAGGCTCTGTGCACTTTCTAAAATCCTGTACGGTAAGGGTTACGCAATGCGCTCCATTCCCTTTCTTAAGATGAATAGCCCCAGGGTTCCTTGGGCTTCATCCAACCAGTGTGTATTTGTTATACACCTCAACATGAGGGGCTGTGTGGACTCCCGCATATTTTGGTTTTTCAGATAGTAGGCTTCACCAGGTCTCTCTGAAAGTAAGCTCCCACATACTGTGGTTGTCAGGTAGTAGGCCTCACCAGGCCTCCCTGGAGATTTAGCTCCCACATGCTGTGCGTTTCCACTAAAAAAAAACGAGCTCCCACAGTTTGTGGTTGTCTGGTAGTAGGCCTCACCAGGCCTCCCTGGAGTCGAGTTCCATATTACCTTCCACTGAGGTGGTTATCTGGTAACAGGTAGTAGGCCTCTCTGTAGGTGAACTCCCACATATTGTGGTTATCAGATAGTAGGCTTCACAGGTCTCTCTGAAGGTGAGCTCCCACATACTGTGGTTGTCAGGTAACTTTTCTGTACCGACACACAAGCCTGTGTACTTTCTCAAAACCACATGGTGGTCAGTGTGCACGTGAACACTTTGCGCACTGTCTCAAATCCACGTAAGTGGTAAGTGTGCACGCAAGGCTCTTCTAAAATCCTGTATGGTAAGGGTTACGTGCTGCGCTTCGTTCCCTTTCTTAAGATAATTAGCCCCGGGGTTCCTTGGGCTTCATCCAACCAGTGTGTATTTGTTATACACCTCAAGCACCGCCCCTCAACATGGGGGGCTGTGTGGGCAATTCTCGCGGTAGTTTAGCAGCGCTCCCCTTTTCAAAAAGGGTCGCCTATGAGCATGCTGCTCGGAGCTCGGAGTCCTCCTCTTATGGGAGACTGAATTCTCGTTTTTTTCATCATAGCGCTCCAGTACTACATACTGTTTTGAGACGCACTGTGAGAGCAGACATCCTGCTGAGGCAGGGGCTGAGGCTCGGGAATGGCGCCTTCGCACCAAGGTGTTGAAATAGAGTTAGAGAGGTTGGCCAGACCTGGGTGGATTGGTTTTGCGGCTCAAGAGAGCGTCGCACTCTCCCCTCTGGCTTCCTCTGACTCATCCAGCTCCATTGCAATTGGACAATTTTGCAAATGATTATATATATATATATATATATATATATATATATATATATATATATATATATATATATATATATATATATATATATTAGGGGTGTAACGGTTCACAAAATTCACGGTTCGGTTCGATACGATACACTGATGTCACGGTTCGGTTCGGTTCGGTTCGATACGTTTTAGATACAGCAAAATGTAAAAACATCTCAACTTTTCAGAATGCCGCAAGTGCACCGCGGGTCATGTGACAAGAACCAACCAATCAGCTTCATCCTTTCCCGTAACAAGGTTGAGAGCTCAGCCAAGATGAAGGAACAGCTGATCGTAGTTGTATATGGATTGCAATTTTGAAATAAATTTAGTAGCAGAGCTACTGCAAGCGATTTTTAGAGCTGCAAATCCATTTATCCTTCGCTGAAATTTCCGCGTCTCATGGAGAGAGCACGTCATTGTTGCTTAGCAAAGACAGACGCCTCATGAGCGCTTCTGCCCGAGCGCTTTGGAAAGGAGGAGAAAGACGTGCTTAGCGTTTTCCACGCGTTTTTAGGAGCGATATGTGAACGGCCCCTAAGGCGCTCGCTCACTCAGCACGCGCTGAAGGCTCGTTGCAAAATGTCTAATGCATTTAACAGACCAGAAATATAAGATCCTAAAATAACCAACAGGTCTGGTGTTTGGGTTGGATTCCCTGTAAGCTATAGTGTCTAAATGCTGCAGGGATAGTTTGCTGCGTGCATGTTTCTCCTTTTTTTCGTCTTTTCCCAGATAGTACTGACGCATATATCCCAGATATTCCCGCTGGTGTTTTTTTTTTTTTTTTTTTTTTTTGTATTCCCGCTGGTGTACCCTGTCATGTTGCAGATGCGACATACCGTTGTTTTTTTATCCACCACTCTCTTGCCATCACCATTATAGCTTAAAGGGAATCCAAAGTGCACCCAAACACCAGACCTGTTGGTTATTGGAGGATCTTCTCATTTCTAGTCTGTTAAACGCATTGGCTATTTTGCAACGAGCCTTCAGCGCGTACTGAGTGAGCGAGCGCCTGCTGAGTAGCCTAACATAAACATATAAGATGGTGTTTTTTTCTTCTTCGGGAGTGTCAGGGGCGTTGCCTGTTACGTTGTTTGGGTTATTGGGCTACCTTGTTGAACGCATATCATTATATTTCTATCTCTCTCTTTTTTTTTTTTTTTTCCAAATATAATTAATTACTCCAACGAACCGTTCGGTATACATAATGCGTACCGCGTACCGAACCGAAAGCGTCGTACCGAACGGTTCAATACGAATACGCGTATCGTTACACCCCTAATATATATATATATATATATAGTTTAAATTGTAAATGTTACACAATGAGATTCACTTGAAAAACCCAAAAAGAAAACTTGATCACCTATCTTATTTTACGAAATGATCCAAAAACCAATAAAAAATGTAAATAAAAAAATAAACAAACAAATCCTGCATCACCAAAGTGATGCTAACTTTTGGTTTGGCCTAAAGTGATAGTTGAACACAAAAGAATATGTTTCAACTGCTTTTTTCCATACAATTAATTTCAATTGGATCCATGCAAGGTGTTTTGGAATGGCATGAGGGTGAGGACATTATGCCAGAATTTTCATTTTTGGTTGAATTATCCCTTCAAATGACATCTATTAGTTCTACACATACTCTCAGGACTCATTACACTCTTTCGACTGAGATCCTTATCCTTTAGTCTCTTGCTAAAAGGCTATTGCAAGGGGGTCACACCTAACATACCATCTCCCTAAGGAAGGTCTGACCATTCACATCTTCCTTCACCACTGAAAAGCCTGGCTGAAGTCGATAAAGTCCACAATGGATCTCGAAATAAATGTTTTGTTCTGGTAAACACTTGTCCTCAAGGGATCAAAGCTCCCACCTCTGCACAAGAAGCTCAAAGGCTTGCTGAGAGGCTCTGCCATTTGCCACTGTAACAATATAAAAGGCCAGGATGCGAACACTTCCATTTTTATTGCTTTCAAATGCATAGAGCAAAGCTTTTGTGCTATGAGGAGGGCTTACACAAGCTCCCTCAAGATGCCACGCTTCACACAATTCCAAGAAGAACCCTTCCAGCTCAGATCAGTGCATTCCCACTCCTCTGTTTGATGTCTAATAATCAGACAGTCACTAAAGATTATATTCATCTTATTCAAAAGGCTACAGGTAATGGCTAAATCTAATGTATCATTCAAAGGTTTAATAGTGATGAGGTTGTTTTTTAGCATGTGCACACAAGCTGGAGAAGAGTCCAACACTGAGCTTTTCATTCTCACTTCATTCTCTAAAGGCAATACTGTTGTCTTGGCTGGCAAAAGGTGCCCTTTTCGTGACCTTTGTCCTTCACCCTCGCTTTTTTGGCTTCACATTCTAGATTACTTTGGCATCTCTCATCCGAAAGATCCAAATCCCCACTGATCCAACCCACTGTGAATTGAGGCGGACAATAGAGGGGTGCAGAATAAAGTAAACATGGTCTTATTTTCTCTTCACTGCACTCATGACAACCACAGCACATAGCTGCCCAACTCCGGGAGTCCAATGAGACCGGCAACCAGCAAAGCTACAACATTTGCATCATATTCCTGAAATCAAAAAAGAGGCAATGTTGTCCCTAAAACATATAATTGATGGGAAATGACCTTTAAACTATTTCATTACTTATAATTAAATGTAGTGTGAAATTATAATGTTGTTTTAAATGAATTAACATCTACTGGACGTGTTCAATATGATAAGGGCAAGTTCAAGGAAAAACAAAAGAACTAAAAACTATGCTGCGGGTTTGAAAATACACTGTCGAAAATAACCATGCATTCCATAAGACTAACATGTAAAAGGTCATCCCATAAAGATGCGACAGTGTTTCCAAGGGATAAGAGCTTGTACATTTTTGAACGAATAGCAGCTTTTTTATGCAGCCAAGCATCAATGCAATTAATTCCTCTATCAAGGTGAAAATATCTTATTAATGTTGTATTCATTTTTTTTTTCATTAAGTGGTATTCTGCACATTACAGTTCTTTTATTCTTTTCTTATCTTTCCCTTTTTTTCCCAGCATGTGTCTAATGATGTCATCTTTGCATGTAAAACTGGTGGTGAAAAGAGCAAAGTTTCAGCAATTAATGAAGACTGAGTCATTCTCTGTCCCTGTGGGAATAGACATCTCACAGATGAAAGAAAATGGTATGGATCTAAACTCTGGCTAAGAGACATATTTTTGCATTTATATGTGTTCATAACTGACCCCCATTGCTAGCCTGTCGCTAGTCATCAATCAACATGACTCTTCTGCGCAGCTGAGAAACACATCTTCACTTGCTACTGTATAATATCTAAATTCTCCGTTTCCCATCGAGAATTAAGCAGGTGCGCCTGCTTTTACCAGTGAAGAAGAACATGGCATCCTCAGAGTCATTGCCAAAAGTGATGAATGTGCACTAGCCCGTAAGTCACTCTTAACGGAAAGACATAACTGCATAGTTGGACATTACCTGTCAACTTTTAAAATCTGCCTATTCTTTATCTTTAAACTGTCCATTTAGTGCCAGAAATAGAAAAGCCATAAAAAGCAAAAGTGTTTATTCAGCAGCTAAAAATAATAATGCACTGCTTGTCATCTTTGACTTTATAATGATAAAAAATAAAAGCTCTAGACTTTATTCTGATATTTCTACATCAACAGTAACTATGCCACATACATACATTCACATCTTCTTTAAACTTTTAATTAAAATTATTTTTGGCAATCTGCTATGTTTTGGTTGACACTGCTGCACTGTCAGAAAGAAAGTGTAACATTTTACCTTTAGGGGTACTGGTCACTCAGGCAGTACCTTCAAATGGACACCATAGCACCTTATTTACCCCTAAAAGGTGCATACTAGTAGCATTACTGCGCAATGTACACTCAAAAAAAATGGTGGGTTGTTTCAAACTAAAGTCAAATATTGACTTGCCCAAACACTAGAACTTTCCAAACACTTTCTTTTTTGAGTGTAGCCTTAAAGGAACACTCCACTTTTTGAAAATAGGCTCATTTTCCAACTCCCCTAGAGCTACAGTTGAGTTTTAACATTTTCAAATCTATTCAGCCGATCTTCATGTCTGGCAGTAGCACATTTAGCTTAATTTAATCTGATTCGACTGTTAGCAGCTCAAAAGGGACCAAAGAGTTTCTATATTTTTGCTATTTAAAATTCGACTCTCTGTAGCTACATTGTGTACCAAGACTGATGGAAAATAAAAGGTTGAACTAAAGAACTATACTCTCATTCCAGTGTAATATCAACTCTGCTATTGCTGCAACTATACTGACTAGCTCAGGACTATTTTGACTACAAAAGAGTCAAGGTTTAAATAGAAAAAATATAGAAACTCTTCAATAATTTTTGAGCTAGATGCTAACGGTCTAATCAGATTCAATGATCTATGCAAAGCTAAGCTAAAAGTGTTACCGCCAGACCTGAAGATCAGCTAAATAGATCCGAAAACGGTAAATCTCAGGAGGAGTTTTTTAGAGGAGTTGGAAAATGAGCCTATTTTCAAAAAAAGTGGAGTGTTCCTTTTAGTCTAGATGGAAATAGGGGTCCACGCGTACCCCCCGGCTTTTTTTTATGCCACCTGATTTTTTTAAATCCTTAAAGTGTCTATTTTCATAATCTACCAGGTGCCAAGCTGAAATAATGTCCCAAAGGGTTATTTTTTAACCCTTTGCTGCACCCGACCGGAACCCGAAAAATCTAAAAGTGATATAGAAAGTGGCATAACATTAGAAGTAAACAACATACAGAGACAAATGAACACATTTTTCCATACAATTCTGACCCCAGGAATTTAATGGATAAGTTATTTTTGACATTTGACAACATATTGACCTTATTTCTGGACAAACATAGCAAAAAATGGCCAAAGATGTGTAGAGGATCAACTATTTTTTTGTTTTCTCAAGCGCATAGGGTTATTTTTTTTCCACAACATATTATTTATTTATCATTCAAGTGTCTATTTTAAGATTAAATTGGGTACCAAGCTGAAATAATGTCCAAAATGCTTAATTTTTAACCCTTTGCTGCACCCGACTGGAACCCGAAAAATCTAAAAATGATATAGAAAGTGGCATAAAGTTAGAAGTAAACAACATACAGAGACAAATGAACACATTTTTCCATACAATTCTGACCCCAGGAATTTAATGGAATGGTTATTTTTGACATTTGACAACATATTTACCTTATTTCTGGACAAAAATAGCAAAAAATGGCCAAAGATGTGTAGAGGATCAACTATTTTTTCGTTTTCTCAAGCGCATAGGTTAATTTTTTTTTTTTCACAACCTGTTATTTCTTTATCATTCAAGTGTCTATTTTAAGATTAAATTGGGTACCAAGCTGAAATAATGTCCAAAATGCTTAATTTTTAACCCTTTGCACCAAACCCGAAAAATCTAAATATGATAAAAAAGTGGCATAACTTTTGACAAGGCATAACTGTGAGTAAACAACTCACAGAGACAAATGGACACATTTTTCAATACAATTCTGACCCCAGAAATTGTTATTTGTCATGTTTTATAACATCTTGACCATCTATGGTCAAAAAGAGAAAAAAAAAGTTCATTTGACAGCATTTTTATTATACTTAGCCGCCTGAAATAGGGTTTATTTGAACCTTTTACTTCACCTATCCTGAACCTGAAGATATTTAAAATAGTTTTACTTTTGAAGTAAACAAAACAAAGCAATGAAGTAAACAAAACAAAGCAAATTATAAAGTTTACTGCGCATAAACTGCAAGTTTTTAACTTTGGGGCTTTGCAGTTGGTGGTCGTCGGTTCGTACCTGCAGATCGCCATCTCCCACTGCTCTCTCTTTTGGAAAAATTTCAGTAAGTATTTGAAACTATAATTAAGATATACCTTTGTAGTCATAACTTAAGTCATAGTTAGTTTTTACTATAATCACAGGCTTTCAGAAATTGAATCTGTATTCTTGACTGGCAGTGTTGGTAGCTTAGTTGGTAGTTACTAGCTTTAGTTACTAGCTTTAGTAGTTACTAAGTTTTTTTTTCTTCTTTTTTTCAGGCTCAATACTTCATACATACTTACAAAGGGGAAAATTAAACATTGTAACACAGCTCAAGTGCCTCCAAAGAGGATTCGTCCCCTAACACGTATTTTACATGTCTCAACTCTTTCTGAGTATGGTAATTTTACAACACTCAACACATGCAGGTGGGGAGGGCAAGCAAGAAGCTGTCATATCTACACAGTATATAAGAGATACCAACAACCACCAACTGCAAAGCCCCAAAGTTAAAAAACTTCCAGTTTATGCTCAGTCAACTTTTTGGACCTTTTTGGATTTTTTCTGTAGTTTTCTATTTATTTTATTATTATTTTTATTTATTTATTATTTATTAAGTTAATTTGCTTTGTTTTGTTAACTTCAAAAGTAAAACTATTTTAAATATCTTCAGTTTCAGGATAGGTGAAGTAAAAGATCAAAATAAATCCTATTTCAGGCTGCTAAGTATAATAAAAACTCTGTCAAATGAACTTTTTTGCTCGTTTTGACCACAGGTGGTCAAGATGTTATAAAACATGACATATAACAATTTCTGGGGTCAGAATTGTATTGAAAAATTTGTCCATTTGTCTCTGTGAGTTGTTTACATCAAAAGTTATGCCACTTTATATCATCATCAGATTTTTCGGGTTTGGTGCAAAGGGTTAAAAATTAAGCATTTTGGACATTATTTCAGCTTGGTACCCAATTTAATCTTAAAATAGACACTTGAATGATAAAGAAATAACAGGTTGTGGGGAAAAAAAATCACCCTATGTATCCTCTACACATCTTTGGCCATTTTTTGCTATTTTTGTCCAGAAATAAGGTCAATATGTTGTCAAATGTTAAAAATAACCATTCCATTAAATTCCTGGGGTCAGAATTGTATGGAAAAATGTGTTAATTTGTCTCTGTATGTTGTTTACTTCTAATGTTATGCCACTTTCTATATCACTTTTAAATTTTTCGGGTTCCGGTCGGGTGCAGCAAAGGGTTAAAAAAGAACCCTTTGGGACATTATTTCAGCTTGGCACCTGGCAGATTATGAAAATAGATACTTTAAGGATTTAAAAAAATCAGGTGGCATAAAAAAAGCCGGGGGGTGCGCGTGGACCCCTATTTCCATCTAAACTATGTAAGGTTATATAGATACAGTATGTACTCTTATGATACTATTAAAAAACCCTTTAACAGTAAAAAGGGGTTTACAAAGTTGTCTCCTTGAGGGTACTACACCAGTATTGTATCCCCAAAAGGTATAATTTTTAAGTGTGACATTCTGTACAATAAATGAATAAATAAATATTAATAAATTAATGGCGATTACAACAGCACAACTGGGTCTGACCATCAGAATTCTTTTTTATTTTCAATACTGTATTAATAGCATTCAAATGTGAATTTATGATGTAAATGATTTGTTTTAATCAACAACAGAAACAAACACATTCATGTTTGGCATTAAGAACATTGTCATAGTACTTAATTTAGAACCTGAAGTGAATAGCACTGAAGAGAATCCCACAGCTGTCAGTGCACTATTGCTGTTTATTTGGATGGTACTATACAGTATATCGTCTTAACATGTAAACTCCCAAGAGGTGGTGTATACCTTAACTAAATGATTGTGGGGCTTTAAAGATACTTTCTGAGCTGGAGCACAGGAGTGAAACCCCACTTAAAAGCTGAATTTATGCTTGTGAAATATCATATCAGTGTCATGCCTACAAAGCTTTCATTATCATAAATTAAAAGGCAACCTTGAGACCCCTATGTATTGGAAGTTTGTACAAAGAAATGTAATTTTTTTTTTTACATACAGTATGTGCAACGCCGAGCACTAGCCTTAGATCCAAATCCATCTGTCTATAGACCAAAGCTACTTTTGCGTCATCGAAGGTTAACGCCCCTTTTTGGGGGAAAACAAACGGATTCCCCTGATACAGAACTTGCTCTAATTTCTTGATCGCAAAAATGGCAGAAACATACACACTCTCTTTGCGGGCCGAGGACCGTGAGATGTATTTAAAGAAGCTACTGGATACAGTGTTTATAGAGGTTTCCCTTTGACATTGTCGAAAACTGGATTAATAACCCAACGCAGTGGCCAAATATGGACATTTAACGTTACCATTATCTCGTGGAATCACCAAGTAGCCTATTTTTGTCATTAACACACTCACAGTATGATAAACTAGACAATGAGGCCATGTCAAGAGGAGTCGGTGGTTTACTTGGATCATATTTCACTTGATTTAAGCTATTGACAGTTTTGTTGTAGTTAGAAATACGAAGCTGCTAGTAGCTACGTGATTAACGTTAGCTCTCATTAGGCATGCTACCTTGGCTGTTAACTGATTTTAAGTTTGAAAAATTCGCAGGCTAGGACTAAACAATATAAATATTATACAATATCTGTTTGTAATTGTGTCTGACAGGCCTGTACACACCAGAAACAATGAAAAACAAAAGGTCCCTGAAGCGAGTTCTGCATCAGGAAACCGTTTGTTTTCCCCCACAAAGGGGCGTTACCCTTCGATGACGCAAAAGTAGCGTTGGTCTATCTGGAACCACGTATATATATTCTATATATTTTAAGATGTTTTGGTGATGCCACTGAAACAAACTTTTCAAAAGTGCTGAACTTTTATGTGATTACTTAGATAAAGTGCTTCCTTTGTCAATAGAATAAGGCCCATCTTTATATTATATATTGTTATATATTATGCAGGGGAAAAAATTCCAGCCTCACAAGAACATCACATACCAGCGTTTGTGATTCTTTGTGATTGGCTGCAATTCTATGGGGCTTTAATATGGATGCCAAAGAAATAAGTCTCATGTTTTCATGAGATCATTACATGCCTTACTGGTTTTGAATAGAGAAAATCTCTGAGAAGCAGCATCACACTATGAGAACGCTTAGTAATATATCATTACAGTGAATCAGTTGTTCATACCAGAAGTCTGTTAAAGTATGTTATGTTTTACATTTATTAGAATTGGTTAACATTACCAAACAAACAATATAAGTCTTAAATAGGCCCTTTTAGTCTTTGGAAACTAAATGCTAATTGATTATGTAACCTCTCATGTACCTAATATTATATATATATATATATATATATATATATATATATATATATATATATATATATATATATATATATATTCCTACAATTCACCATCAATATTGCAGGCACTAGTAGTAGCAGTAGCAGCAGTAGTAGTGGTATTAAAAAGAATGTTACCCATTTTTATGGCTGTCAGTTGATCAACAGAATTAGTTTTTATTTGTTAACACTTAATGGTGAGTCATTCCTGGAAATCTAAATTGAACCAATGTGTCAACTGTGTTAAAAGGATTTAACAGCATGCAACACAACCTCACTGCTTATGTTTCAAATAATTATTAAAATTAATTATGTTTGTCCTTATAATTTTTATTAATTGCATGAAAAAATGCACTGAGCCACACGGTTTCTCATCTTAGGAATGTAAAGCAGTTGTTGAGATTGAGGGAGAGAGAAGATGCATCAAGACAAAGAGAACAAAATAAATAAATTAACCTATAAATAAATAAACACACCTTAATGAAAAGAAAAGCATGGGTAAAGAGATCCAGCGGTATGTCTTTTCATATTTTCTCCCCAGTCACCGAGCGGGTGAGGAATGGTTTCAAGGGTGCTTGCCTGGTCGTATTTCATGGGACTAGGGGAGGTCGCTCAGGAGTGAGTGGTTGAGAAGAGGTCCAGCATCACTCTCCAATATGGCCCCCCGTCAACCCTGAGTTCGGATGGGAACCGCCGTCACACCACTGTGGACGGAGAGGGGAAAGGAGGCGTAAGCCTCCTGAGCCAGTGCCTCTGCACAAGATGGCCGCCAGTCCAGTGCCACTGCACAAGATGGCTGCCAGCCCAGCGCTGCTGTGCAGAATGGCCGCCGACCCAACACCATTGCACAGGATGGCAGCCAACCCAGAACCACGAGGCAAGATGGAAGCCAGCCCAACACCACAGCACAAGATGGCCGCCAGCTCAGCGCTACTGCGCAGAATGGCCGCCGGCCCAGCACCACTGCCCATGATGGCTGCAGGTCCAGCAACACTGCACAAGATGGCCATCAGCCCAGCACCACAAGGCAAGATGGACGCTAGCACAGCGCCACAGCACAAAGTGGTCACCAGCCCAGCGCCACGGTGCAAGATGGCCGCCAGCTCAGTGCCAACGCCCAATATGGCCACTGAGGCATTTTTGGATTATTTCTCCATACTGTCAAAGATCCTAGAGATTCCCAGGAGTGTTCACGTCGCGTCAGGTTCCCGTTGATCCTCCAGAGTTGAGTCAGGTTCCCGTTGATCCTCCAGAGTTGAGTCAGGTTCTGGTTGACCCTCCAGAGTTGAGTCATATTCCCGTTGAACCTCCAGAGTCGAGTCAGGTTCCAGTTGACTATCCAGAGTCAAATCAGGTTCCTGTTGACCTTCCAGAGTCGAGTCACGTTCCAGTTGATTCTCCAGAATCAAGTCAGAATACTGTTGACCTTCCAGAGTTGAGTCAGGTGCCTGTTGACTTTCCAGAGTTGAGTCAGGTTCCGGTTGACCCTCCAAAGTCGAGTCAGGTGCTCGTGGACACTCCAGAGTCGAGTCAGGTGCTCATGGACCTTCCAGAGTCAGGGTTAGTCACCGTTGACCTTCCAGAGTCAGGGTTAGTCACTGTTGACCTTCTAGAGTAAGGGTTAGTCACCGTCCACCTTCCAGAGTCAGGGCTAGTTCCTGTTGACCTTCCAGAGTCGAGTCAGATTCCAGTTGACTATCCAGAGTCGAGTCAGGCTCCTGTTGACCATCCAGAGTCGAGTCACCTTCCAGTTGATCCTCCTGAATCAAGTCAGATTCCTGTTAACATTCCAGAGTTGAGTCAGGTTCCAGTTGACCCTCCAGAGTCAAGTCAGGTGCTTGTGGACCCTCCAGAGTCGAGTCAGGTGCTCGTGGACCTTCCAGAGTCAGGGTTAGTCACCTTTGACCTTCCAGAATCAGGCATGACACCGTTGACCTTCCAGAGTCAGGACTAGTCTCCGTTGACTTTCCAGAGTCAGGGCTAGTTACCATGGACATTCCAGAGTCAAGGCTAGTCACCGTTGACCTTTCAGAGTCAAGTCAAGTCACGGGTGATCTTCAAGGACAGAGTCAAGTCACGGATGATCTTCAAGGACAGAGTCAAGTCACTGGTGATCTTCAAGGACAGAGTCAAGTCACTGGTGATCTTCAAGGACAGAGTAAAGTCACTGGTGATCTTCAAGGACAGAGTCAAGTCACCGGGGTTCTTCATGGGAGAATTCAAGTCACCAGTGATCTTTATGAACAAAGGCAAGTCACCACTGATCTTTATGAACAAAGGCAAGTCACCATTGATCTTCATGAACAAATACAAATCACCAATGATGTTCATGAACAAATGCAAGTCACCAATAATCTTCAGGAGCAGAGTCAAGTCAGCACCGATCTTCTGGAGTCCAGAATAAACACCATGGGATTACCAGAGTCTCGTAATTTCTCTGTGGATCTACTAGAGCCTCTCCAGGTCTCTGATGGACTACCAGAGCCTCCCGACGTTTCTACTGAACTACCAAAGTCTCTCCTCGCCTCTGCGTAACTTCCAGAGACTCGTCATGTCTCGGTCTAACTCTCTGAGCACCCGACTGTTCCTGTTGTGGCCAGGGAGGCTACACTTAACATGTTCATGTTCTATGTTTCAGACTTGCCCAACCAGACTTGTCCTCCTGTTGGTCCGGCCACAAAGATGTGGTGGTCTTCTGCTCCGCCCTGGGGTCTGTCTGCCTCGACCACAAGGATGTGGTGGTCTTCTGCTCCGCCCTGGGGGGCATCCGTCCTGACCACACGGTTGTGGTGGTCTTCTTCTTGTCTGTGTCTTTCGTTCTGTTTCCCACTAAGGACCTGGCCCTCCGTCCCTCCCCCTGATCCTCCGGGCCACCACCCTCCAGGACTCCTTGTTTTGTGTTGCACTTCTCGTCTCTGTTTCCCCATTTTATCTGGTCGTCTTGTCTCTGTTTTACCATTTTTTTCTGGCCCTCCTTCCCTCCCCCTGGTCCTCTGCCACTCCACCTCCCTCCTGGTCTCTTTGTGTCTTTGGTTTTCCCTTGGGTTCGGGTGGAGCGTCTGGCAGCTGTTCCGTGGAGGAGGGAGTAATGTCATGCTGTCTAGTCTCTGTTTCCCTGGGTTTCCACTTGTGGGCTCACTTCCCCTTAGGCACTTCACCGTAGGCACTAGAATTCCTCTAGTCTGGTCCTGTCTTCACAGTAATTGCACTCCTGTTAATTGCACCAGGTGCAGGAACTCTATTGTCATTAGCCTCCCTATATATTCCAGTCTTTTCCTGTTGTTTGTATGGATTCCTTACCTTTCGTGTGTCCAGTTTTCTGGTCTCCCAAGATTCTCCCTATTTACTCGTCCCTTAGTCATCTTGCATTCCGAGTTCCCTTTTCGTGTCCCTTCCTTTGTTTGTTTTGTTTGGACTGTCTTTTTTGGTTTTGACCTTGGCTTGTTTCTGACTACGATTTTGGATTACCCTTGATGAATAAATACCTGAAATTGGATCTCTCTATCTCCCTGTGTCTCTCTGGTACACGGTTCGTCACATGTTGTGGAAAAGTTCATTTATTTCAGTAATTCAACTCAAATTGTGAAACTTGTGTATTAAATAAATTAAATGCACACAGACTGAAGACTGAAGTTTAAGTCTTTGGTTCTTTTAATTGTGATGATTTTGGCTCACATTTAACAACAACCCACCAATTCACTATCTCAACAAATTAGAATATAGTGACATGCCAATCAGCTAATCAACTAAAAACACCTGCAAAGGTTTCCTGAGCCTTCAAAATAGTCTTAGTTTGGTTCACTAGGCTACACAATCATGGGGAAGACTGCTGATCTGACAGTTGTCCAGAAGACAATCATTGACACCATAAGCCACAAACATTCATTGCCAAAGAAGCTGGCTTTTCACAGAGTGCTGTATCCAAGCATGTTAACAAAAAGTTGAATGCAAGGAAAAAGTGTGGAAGAAAAAAATGCACAACCAACCGAGAGAATTGTCAAGCGAAACTGATTCAAGAATTTGAGTGAACTTCACAAGGAATGGACTGAGGCTGGGGGCCAAGGCATCAAGAGCCACCACACACAGACGTGTAAAAGAATTTACTGAACCACAGACAACATCAGAGGTATCTTACCTGGGCTAAGGAGAAGAAAAACTGGACTGTTTTCCAGTGGTTCAAAGTCCTCTTTTCACATGAGAGCAAGTTTTGTATTTCATTTGAAAACCAAGGTCTTAGAATCTGGAGGAAGAGTGGAGAAACACATAGCCCAAGTTGCTTGAAGAACAGTGTTAGGTTAAATTAAAGCAGTAATTAAAGCAAAAGGAGCCCCTACTGAGTATTGAGTACATGTACAGTAAATGAACATACTTTCCAGAAGACCAACAATTCACTAAAAATGTGTTGTTGTTGTTGTTGTTGTTGTTGTTGTTGTTATTGGTCTTACTTGTATGAAATGTTAAAAGAACCAAAGACTACTTCAGTCTGTGTGCATTGAATTTATTTAATACACAAGTTGCATAAATTAAGTTGAATTACTGAAATGAACATTTCCAGGACATTTTCATTTATTGAGATGCATCTGTATGTAACCTATATAACATGAGTAATACACTGTATTATGTAATATGCATACTATATTAAACTGTCCATGCATTTTATGAAGACTTTTTAACTTAGAATAAAACGGGATAAATGCCCTTTTGTACACTCATTCTTTGACTGGCAAGGGTACACTGCCGAGTGACATTATAATTGAGAGAAATCTGGATTTACTATTTCTAACTGAAACCTGGAAAATGTCTGATGACTTCATTCAACTTAATTCTGTTTACCCCTCCTGGATACAGTTATCTGACAAAACCTTGTTTCACTGGCAGAGGTGGTGGTTTGGCTGTGATATTAAAGAACAATTATAAAATTACCAAATATGATGTTTTTGATGTTTCTCTTAGTTGACTGAACTTCTCACATTAATCTGTGCCCAGCGTGACAGACTCATAATGCTTAGTGACATTAACATGCATGTTGATTCTGATTGTAATACTGCAAAATACTTTTTGTATGTTTTGGAATGTTTTGATGTATCACAGCATATTGATTTTCTCACACATTAATATTGTCATACTCTTGGTTTGCTTTGCACTGTTCAAATTGACAATGTTGTCTTTGGTGTTCCTCTCCCCTTTGTAAATCTTTAGTTTAAATCTTTAGTTTAAAAATGTTAAACTAAAACTTATCTATTATAAATCTGTAACCTCTGACAATTTTTCTGATGCTTTTGCTGCCTTCGCTCTCATCTGCACTCAAGTTCCTGAGCCTTGATAAGATACTCTCAACCTATAATAAATCTATTTGTAATGTTTAGGATGACCATGCTCTACTTAAAACTTGAACTGTCCCTTCTGCTCACTCCTCTCCTTGGTTCACCCCTGAACTTAGTGTAATGAAAGCTGAATGTAGGCATCTTGAACGACTTTATAAAAAAAAAAATCCTCCCTTGTAATGCATTTTATAGCTTTTTCAGATTCAGTAGTGAAATATAAAGAAGCACTTAACACTGCACGCTCTACCTATCTCTCTGCTGTCATTAACCCAAGTACAAGTACTTGTACCCAAGTACAAACCTAAAGCTCTTTTCTCTGAGATCAACATACTTGTTAGACCATCGTCCGTAGCTATTAATGGCTCTGTTGATCTTTGTGAAAGCTTTTAGTCTTTTTCCAATGTAAAATTGATAGCATTTAGCAAGACTTTTCTCCATCTGTCTCTCCCTACCTTTCTTAATGTCTGATAGGTCACCCACTCAACACTTTCTTACCCACAAATTTATCTGCAGTCGAATAACTGATTATCAAATCTTACTCTGCCTCCAGCATACTTTATCCTATTCCAACATACTTACTCAAAACCCTTTTACCTTCACTCGTCCAACCTATTACTCATATTATAAACAGATCCCTTGTCACTGGTTATGTTCCATAAGACCTAAAAGTAGCAGCCATCACCCCAATCCCTAAAAAACCTTGACTTGATAACACAGATCTGAATAATTTTAGACCAATATCAAACCTCCCATTGTTGCTAAAATACTTGAGAAGGTAGTTGCAGCACAACTGCAGTCTAACAAAGAAAGATCAAATTTATAAGCAGTTTCAATCTGGTTTACATCCCTCTCACAGAACAGAAACAGCACTTTTAAAAGTGGTTGATGTCCTTCTGGTTCCTGAATCAGGTGCCTGCAGTATCCCTGTTCTCCCTGTTTTGCCACTCTATACTTCTTTCTCGACTATCTGCTAGGTATCACTGGTGCTGCCCTTCAGTGGCTAGCTTCATATCTATTGGATAGACAGCAATTTGTTATGATAGATAAGAATAGATCTCACACTGTCACTATTTCCTGTGGTGCCCCCCAAGGTTCTGTACTTGGTCCACTTCTATTTCTCATTTATGTGCTGGCACTGGGTCACACAATCAGACGTCATGGTTTTCAATTTGCATAGCTACGGTGAATACATTCAAATCTAATTTATGGTTCAACCCAACTCAGTTTTTTCCACCCCTTTCGATTGTTTGCTATCTTCGAGAATTTAAAACCTAAATGTCAGATATTTTTTTTTTACATCTAAATGCAGACAAGACTTAAATCTTCCCACTTGGCCCTAAATCACAGAGCTCCTCCCAGCATGACATTTTCATAGATATCAGCGGTGTCCAGATTAGCCCTCAACAACTTTGCAAAATTTTGTAGTTTGGTTAGCGTTATGCTTTGATTCATATATTGGTCAGACTGTTAAATCATGCTTTTACCAATTGCGGAATATTGTTTGTATATGTCCCTCATTTAATTTTGGAGATGCTGAAATTATTATCCATGCTTTTATAATCTCCAGATTGGATTACTTTAACTTCTTATATATAGCAGTTTACCTGCAAAAGTTATTAGTCACCTCTGAATTGTACAAAACTCTGCTGCTCAAGCCCTTACATTTTTATAGAAAATCTGCACATATCACACCCATCCTTCACCAACTTCACTGGCTTCCTGTTGCTAAGTGTAGTTTATATATATATATATATATATATATATATATATATATATATATATATATATATATATATATATATATATATATATATATATATACAGCCTAGCACATCAATACCTAACTGAGTTAGTGCAACCATACATTCCTGCAAGGACCGTTAGATCTAGCAATGATAAGTTGCTTGTTGTGCCCAAGTATAAACTTTCTACCGTGGGTGGTAGGGCTTTCTGTATTATAGGCCCTAAGCTATGGAATAAGCTGCCCTATACTATTTGTGGTGCCTTCTCTCTCCAGACCTTTAAGTCTCAACTTAGATCTTATCTATTAACTTTGTTCTCTAAATAACTCATTTACCTCTCTGCGTCTCTATTTCTCAACTTCTTTTTGTATGACATACTGTATTACCACCTTCTTGACATAACTGGTGTTCAAGTTCTTTGTTGTCAATACCTGTTCGTCTGAAATTCCACTCTTTTTATCTGGTGTATTTATTTGACTGTCTGGTGTATTTTACTTTATTTTATTGTATTTATTTATTATTTATTTATTATTATGATATAATTTGCTTGTATTATTTGGTAAAGCATGCTTGGATTCTTGAAAGCTGCTATAAAAATAAAACCTTATTATTATTTTTATTATTATTATTATTATTATTATTGTTATTGTTATTAAATTACTGTTTTGTGTTGTTTTGTATCTCTGAGCAAAGCTTTTCACTTCATTGCGTCACAACGCTTAATTTGTTTTTGCATGATGTTGCAGGAGGAGGTAAGTGAATAATGAGTGTCCCTAAATGTCCACAAAAACCCCCTTTGCTTATTTATATAAGTGCCAGAGAAATCCAAGTAAGCAAACAGAAGGGCTGCTAACACTTTGTCTTATCTGGACAAAATGGCTTCAGAAGCACCCAGGAAGGGGCCTATTAGTGTAGAGAGGATGACAGTGATGCTTTTCGAGGACTCTTTGGAAAATAAGTCCAAATATCTCTGTCTGCACATAGACCAAAAATATATATATATATATATATATATATTGTTTGGGTACTTAACAATAGAATGAACGTTAGGTATTATTTAAAATGTATATATAAAATATTAAATATACATTTTAAAAGAACTCTTAATATTACTAATGGAATAAATATTACTTACCATTACCCCTGGAAAGCAAAAATAATGCTATTACAAGCCATAATCACACCACGCAATTAGCGTCTGAATGCAGTCCAACTAGAAAAGGTGAGGGCACAAGACAAAGCCCAACTAAAATCAGTCACTAAATGTCATGTCAGAATCTGATGAGTGTTTTGCACAGGCATTTAGTAACATGCAATGTAAAGGACAAGTTGGATTGGCATTAATTAGCCAATTAGTTTCTCAGGCTGAATACTAATGGAGATAATTTTGCCTTCTTGGATATAAAGACCAGGCAATGCATGTCAATAGGTTCATCCTGAAGCCTGAAGATAAAGTGAGGTTAACAACAAACAAAAATGTCTACAACAATAAATCCATTGCAAACTGCTTCCAGTACTCATTTAAATATATAAACAAATGAATTCACTCTTTATGAAAACGTTTCCACAAAGGTGATGGGCTCACTGAATTGTAACATTGATATGTTAAATCCAATTACTAGTGTAATAGTGTATATTTTGCTAAGACAAAGGTTTTATCTCAAACTTTCTAACTTTAGCATGCCCGATTCTCCAAGACCTCATTTCATCAATACCACTTTTCCAAGTCAATATTAGCCTGGCAATAACAAGCAACCTACCTCCTATCATGCTCTCAGTCAGCCAAATTCAGACTTTGACTGGTCTACTGGCATAATCTGCCAGTGCTGACAGTATTGACAGGTTGCCCTGCATGTGGTCCAGAGCACATATACTATATCAAGGACTGGTGCCTGAGAGAAAGAGAGGATTGGTGGATGGAGCTCTTTGCTGCTAAGATGGTGAACACCACACCCTTCAGTAGGGAAGATGGTATTACTGCACTTATTTGCTGTTTGAGTGAAGCACTGCATCTAATTAATTAATTAATTAATTTTATTTACATGTCACTCTATTCAACATTATTAAAGAGGATGGATTTTCTTTAAGTACCTAAAACGATTTTCATACTGGGTTAGTGTGTTGCATATGTCCCTTTTTGAAATTCAACATTTATAAATACATAAACTATATATATATATATATGAAGCTAGGCAGTTTCTGTGCTATTGTGTTCTGTGCTTGTGCTCTCTCACAAATTCTCTCATCATTAACAAGAAAGTGTAGATGTAGATATGATGTAAGTAGGAGATTCATTCATCAAACAGTCCATAGACAACTTTACAGATTATAAGGGGAGTTTTTGGGGATTTCATAAAAGACATCTCCCATCATTCAACTATCTTTCAGAGCATCATCAAGCATTGCCTTGTTATTGTTTTGAAAATGTGACCTCTAGCGGTGAAAACTTACATATTTTGCTTTTAAGCACCCAAATAGCAAATGACCTTGTCCTGGATGTTGCCTCAAGCTGGCACTGCTGGCTTTCGGTCTGCAATGGTATGTACCAGTTTTAGCCTGAGCCGGGCCATGTACAGCAATGATATCACAGTGTGGATCCTGGCAAACGCTGTGAGGACCGACTCTTGGTGGGAGGACTGTGGTCCAGATCAATCCAGTGATCATGTATCCCAAACCAAGCTTGTGACCTGACAGCATATTATGTGACCTATCAACAAGATAAATAATTTATTGTATGATATATGATCACAGAAATTTAAATGATGTGTAGTATTGTTTAAATTAAATATTTGAAATGACACATAAAAAAAAGAATGAATTTGTTATTTAAAAATTAAGCAAATTAGTAAATCAATAAACTTCTTCTCAACATCTTTGTCCTTCATTCTATCATCTCTCTCTTTATTTTTATTTATTTATAACTTGTATTGTTATTTGTTTGTTTAGGAGTACTTATTCATTTCCTTCTTTTATCCCATACCTTCACTTCTCTTTTGACATTTCCCTTTTTTCATTAATCTTCATGGCCTCCTCTATGTTCCCCTTCTCTTCTCATCCCTCCCTTTATTTCTCTCAAGACTGTCTGTCTGGCATCATTGCTCTCCCGCAGATTGCTGTGCTTGCAGGCAAAAAGTATCTGTGTCATAAGAGGAAGAAAATTGGAATGTTTAGGGGTAGAGTGGAAGGTGCTGTTCTGAGTTATTTAGCCTGAACTGCTTCCATGGGAAGTGAGGCAAGCCTCAGGCCATTGGAGACAGGCTTTTACACTGAAGCGAGAATGGCACACACAGGCTGCATACTGGTGTGTGGCAGCATGTGGTGCAGTATGAGAAACCTTTCATTTATAACACCCACCCACACAGATAGACTACAAGGATCCAAATGCCCTCATCCAATAGGCGTGCACACACACACACACACACACAATGTAATCCATTCATTAAACTGGGTGCAATCTACATTTGAAATGTAATTTCCCAAAATTAATGTGGCCACCCATCTGTGATTTGGCTTTGAGATGTAGTTTGTAGAGCAAGATGTATCTAGCAGTCAAACGAAAATGGGGGAAAATCTAATGCTTTCGTCCATTAGTTGAAAGCTAAAGAATCATACCTTTTCAGCTACAGTAAGCTATTTGTAAGTACATGCAAATCACTAGCTATGTCCCAGACAAAAGAGGCTTACACTATATAAAAGTGTTGCTCCCTTCTGCCTAGAGGCCATGTGTGAAAAACAAACCAGCCTAACACTTGTCTCTGACCACATGGTGCTGGCCGTAGCTCAAGGGCAGTCATGAAAGATACAATTAGAGATGATGAAACTTTGACCTGCAGTCTTTTTCAGGTATATGGGATTCATTCGACATGAAAACTACAGGATAAAAGCCTTAATGCCAGGAAGTGGTTAAAATGATGAGGTTAGATCATAGCTAAGGGCCAACCATTAAAGTGCATGTGGTTTCCCCCTGGAAGATTCTGGGTTCAATACTAGTTAAGTTCTCCTGCTACAGAAGCTGTTGATTCCAGGGTTATTATTGTAAACTTAAACTAAAACCATTTAAAAAATGCACATTTATTCAAGATATTAACAAAAACTATGATCTAAATAAAAGTAAAAGATGATTTTAAATTAGTTTGAATCATCTATTAGCTTGTGGAAACAAATATATATATATATATATATATATATATATATATATATATATATATAAATGCACCAACAATGTAAATCTATAGGAGTTACATTACAACACATTTTTGGTGTGTTAACAGATATAGACATGTTGCATTTGATAGAAGGCTTTGTTAGAAGAGAATATAATTACGCTTAAGTGAAAATAGTTTATTTATTTTAAGGACTATTTGATGTCCTCTGGGATTGAAATCAACATTGAGCCAACATATACTGCAAAAACATCAGCAGTATCTTAGAATTATTCAGGAGGCTGTGTACTCATGAATACTGTACAGTAGCTGTACCCTGTAAGAAGTCTCATAAATATTCATGTCACCACGTGACCCTTTTTTTTCTATGACAGGTACTTCAAACACTGAAGTGAATAGTGCAAAAAATACAGTCTCATTACTTCCCCCACAATGCTGTCGGAACGGCAGCTTAAATTGTCACTTCTAAAATGTTTCTGTGCAACAATATTCATTAAAGGAGAGTTGCTAAATTTATGGAGAGGTGGACATGGAGCTCATTTGAGACGAAACATGATCAGAATAGTTTTTTTGTTTTTGTTTTCTGTAGTATCCTCAGATATATATACTATTGAAATACTGACTATGCAACTAAGTGAGTGAGACTGAGACTATAAAGACAAAGACAGATAACATGCAGGAATACATTTTCATAAAACACTCTCACCATAATCACAGTGCTGTCTCTTAGCCTCTTAGGATATGGGAATGAGGTAGGGAAGCACTAAAAACGTACTTGCACTATCTCTGTTTGCACTGTTTTTGCATTGTTTTTGATTAATGACTACCATAATTCTGTAAATGCTAGATAAAGGGAAAAATATGAAGCACTAATGCACATTAACCAACTGAATGAGGAGACAGCAATATGTTTATAGATCAGTGCTCTGTACGTGTCTGCCATGAGTTACCAGAGCATCAATTAAAAAATAACAAATTAAAATTAAGAGGAAACAGTGATCAAATCCTTTCTTCGGTGTCCTTTCATTCACCTAGAAATCTCCAAGTAAATATTAGAAACTATCCAAAAAATACATTAAATTCATATTGTTAGATGTGATTAATTTTTATTTTTATCCTTTCATTCACAGCAATAAATTGTTATACTTCTGTATTTATTTAATTAAGCTACTGTCTTCCTTTCCTGCAAAAGAGAGTCGTCTTTCCCTTTTCAGTCATGTTTAATGTAACAAGGTTAAATGCATTTTTGACTAACCTGACTTTGCATTTGCTTATCTTTCTAAAGAGGTTCCCAGTATGAAGTCTCAAAGGTCAAACGAATGTGAAGTGTAATTGCTGCATGTGCGCTTGTTCTGCCCTCTCCAACTGCAGAATTAACCTGTTCCCTTCTGTTCTTCTTTTATCAAACCAGTGCAGCATCAAAGCCGGTCCCAGATCAGTGATTACGGAGCATAAAATGCAGAATCTGTTTCTTTGCATTGCATTTCTAATGCATTTAAAGCACACAATTGATGTGTCCTTGACCTTGTCTACACCGGTTTAGCATGATGAGAAATCATCAGATCAGAAATCATATAAGTACAGATTCTGGCTCACACTGAATACAGACAATTGTGTGTTCAGTTGTGTATCCATCAATCAGTATTCATTGATGAGTTGTAACAATAAAATGAGCATTTGTTATTGGGTGTATTATAAGCTGTTTCTATCTTGTTTCACAGTTTTTGGGAATGTGCCATTATAGCAGTTACCGAAAATGCATTGCTGAATGATAAAAGAAAGTATTCATTACACTTGTTGGCTCTTTTCATGTTTCTTTTTAATCAGAGATGATTCAGTTCTCCAGTACGTGTCCCCTAGTCAGATGCTGTTGTTATTTTTACCAATCTAATAAAATCACTTTTACATTCTGGAGTGATTTCATTCTCAAGAGCTGATGCAGTTACTTGCACTCCATCTGTTCATCTTTTTCCGAACCCACTCTCTTCTTCTCTCTGAAAATACTATGGTTAAGCTTCACTAAAGTAGCCCTGCAGTCCTCGAGTGAACAGTCACTCAGAAATGTATTGCATTAGATGAATCCTTGCTTCAATTTCCAGAAAATCATGGTCACTTCAGAACACATGACAGCTGGAATTGGCACTATGTAGCTGCAATCTTAGTTTGCTTTTTATTCTCGATTTGTCATCTTGCCCCACCTTGTTGTGAGCTGATTTCCCCCTGATGTAACAGATATTCGGTTTTGAAGGAAACATTACAAGAGACTGGTTTATTTCCAAGCTCCCGTTCAACTTTAATGCATCAGCTGCAATACTGCGACACCCATACTGTTATTACATGGCTCAGAAATTACTGGCCCAACACCACTTAGAATTTGCTGCTTGCGAGCGGGGATTATTTAATTGTCTGCCAACCCACGCTGACAAATTAAACCGGCATTTACTGAGAAATCCTTACTTTTGTTTTCAGCAAAGGTTAGAGTTTATTTAAGTTTGGTAATATATACATGTATGACTGATTATATTAGCATGCTAAGAGCAACCTTTTGTATCATCTAACAACCTGTTCATTATTTTGCTCCAGAGTTAAAGCAAATTTCTCATCTTAGAATACAGAATATTGTCCCTCATCTTTATCTAATGATGGCTCATCATAATAAAGTGTCTGCTGTTCTTTGTACACTTTCCCTGTATAATAAAGTAGCAAAGTTACAGCCACAAAAGCAAAATATATTAAAGGGACATTTCAGCCAAAAAATTTGCGATGTCTGAAAGATATCCGAGAGATATCGTCCAGTTATAGTCCATTCAACCAAACCAATAATTCAAACATGTAATAAAGATATTGTAAAAGTAATCCATATTGAACTGAGCAGTTTAAAATTGTAAGACTTCAAAAGAGACATGATCACAGATTTAACTTATTTACATTTAATTTTTTTTTTATTTACATTTAAACATAGTTGAATCTCATCAAATATGGTAAAAGAAAGATTGACTAAATGTGCCAGCTTATCACGCAAGAACCAATTAGCTTTGTGCTCACACATTAAGTAAGTACAACTGAGCTTCCACTTACCATATATTTTCAATATATGTGCACTGATAAATGTTTATATGTGAATAAGCCTAAATTATATCTTCTCATCATATCGTGTCTCTTCAGTACACTTAGATTAAACTGCAAAAGAAATATGGAATTTAATAGCTCTCTACAAAATTTTTGAAACATCAATGTTTTTGTGGAGGAGTCTTTCAGTAGAAGGACAGGAATAATACACGTTTAATTAAAATAATCTCAGGTTTCATTAACAATATCTTCATTTACTGTATGTTTCAAAGATGAACAAAAGTCTTAAGTTTGTAGTAGTTATGGGTTATGGGTATTTATGTATGTATATTTATGCTCTGGCAGCAGAGGGTCAACTCAATTTCAGCTATGCTCTTAAGCCTCTCTGGACATGTTTGAAGTCGCAGGATTAAAGTGATGCAAATGACAATCTGAATGAGCATGACTAAAAGAGAGTGGCGTTCAAATCAAATGAATACCGCTTTTTCTTTCTTTCTTTTTCTTTGTTTGTGTCTGCACCTGGTTAATAATTTCTGAAGCTGATGTACTTTGTGAAGATAACGTCTTTAAAGTGATTTTAATTCAAATGTAGTAAAGTAGTCTTAAAATATCTGATTTATATTTATTTATTTATTTATTTTATTTATTTTATTTTTAAGTCCATGTCACTTCACTGAGATGAGTTTACACATTCAACAAAACTGTAAATGTACTGCCACAGACACATACTGTATATGCACAAGCATTTCTTGAATCTCCCTATGAACCATGACAACTGTTCCCCGCAAAACTCCACTGCCAGAATTTGACAGCTCATTATGGTGTTGGATTTACTATCCTTTCAGAGTAAATAGCACTTAAAATCTAGCTCTGTCCCATCCTGCAGTCCCAATATAGCCTTGCGTTTGGCAGGGTGGAATCTTATTTTCAAAAAACGTCTCTGGTCCATTGAGTCTCACCGGTGTGGCCAGGACTGATAAGCGTTGCCCAGCCAGCAATATCTCTAAAGCACTGAAAAGCAAAATTAACTTTAATAATTTAATTTTCTGAACAATAACTTTATTATTATTTGCAATTTTTATTGATTAGCTAACAGATGAAAAGTGTGAACTGACTCTAATGAGACCTCTCTCCTCTTAGCAGTTTCTGTCTATGCCTTGGTAAAGAGAGATTTCAGCAGCATGCAAGGCAATCTGCCATGCAAAGTAAATAAACAAAATAAAAATGGCTCACACCAACCCGAACTGAGAAAATATGAATGAAGCCTATGATGAAATGTATACAGGAAAGAAAATCACATTACTGAGGTGAGAAAGCTAGACAACCTCGGTTACTTTGAAGGTGGCAGATCATAAATGGTTCCAGACGTGAGTTAAAATCAAGAAATATTGACATACTGTAGTCTAGGTTTATAGTGTGCTTCGATATCACAGTAGGCTATATGATTCCATGAAACACCATTACAACATCTAGGAAAATATGTTTTCCCCAGAACACCCTTCCAACTGTCATTTTGAATTGTTGACACACTGTTTTCCTAATTAATGTTGTTCAGTTGCTTTGATACAATCCTTTTTTTAAAGCACTATATAAATAAAGGAGACTTGACTTGAATTATGAAATAAATGAAAATTTGTGAATATTTTCCCATCCAAACTTACCACACTTTTCCAAGCCATGAATTCACACTTAACAAGCTAGAGGTAATGCTTTACGGTTATGATTTGATTACTGCTGGCCCACAAGCTAATATTGGGATGTGCTGTCACAGGAGAACAAGGTGGACAAATGGGTAGTAATGACAGAGACTTGCACGCTGCTGGCGGACCTTAGCAGAAAATTCCACTACTTCCATCTGTTTGTGAGTGTAAGGCACTCCAAGATGGCCATCCTTTCAAACTACAGTACCACCCACACCAGGGGTTTGAAGCACAATCTGCAGGATGTGAGTGCCCCTTCACCTATTTCATCAAGCTGAATGTGAGTGTTTTCTCTTTTAACACATGTGCCACTCAAAGGAAGGTTTTACATTGGTGTGGTTGGACAGGGCTGAAGGCTGAGACCTTGAAGGCTTTCCTGTGTTCCACAGGCAGGTTGAAACTCTCTGACTTGAGAATGTTATTCTGAATCAAATGTGGTGTTGTTGTTGTTGTTGTTGTATTTTTTAATAGTTAATGAGTTCACCTGCCCATCCAGTCTTAATAGTTAATGGTACACAAACTTTACTTTCTGTCCTTGATGGAGGCTCAAATCCGAAGCTCAGCTTAAGCTCAGAGTTCAGCTCCCTATTGTGATACTACATAGAGGGAGAATAACAGAAATAAAGGAGGAGATGGGGAGGTGGAGGGATACCAGAAGAATTGTTGCTGGGATTGTGCAATGACTGCTGCTTATACAGTATAAAGGTTCATAATGACGATTGACAGAACTGAAGGATTAGGCTCCTCCAGAATCTACATTTGGCACTTCTTATGTCCTTATGTCAAGTTATGTTTACCGCTGATGTTTTTTTACTCATGAATTGAAAAACCCCATTATAAAACCCCGAGTGAACCCATGGCGAATTAGTTTTCTGGTCTGCTGTAGTCACGACTACAGCACTCGATTGCCCTCAGTTTATTAAGTTATTTGTCTTGTGTTGATGATATCACACCAAGGTACTTGTTTTTATAAGTGGATTGTGGATTACAACAATTAGACACCATTGGACAGTAAGACACCACTATTCCTGCTTAATATTTTTCAGAACAACTGCAGGCAAGGATTTAACAATCATTCTAAAATGCATCTATATATGTGGATGGTTAAAAAAAATAATTACAGTCCTGATACATGAAAGAGAGCAGATATATTACATCCTGCATTCAAGGTTGATTTTCTTCTTTCCTGTCAAAAGCACATAGCCTACTTTTGGACTGACACTGCAGCAGTCATTTGGTATCTCTGTGGGAAGACATAGCAGAAGGCCAAACAGGAGGCCAAACACACACACACTGCAGGGTTTTTCTTCCCTTTTTTTCCTTCTTTTCTTGATTAAGAAGTTACTGGAGAGGCAGGTGGCTCTAGTGTGGAATTTCTATCAGAAACAGAAATGTTAAGACAAGAACAAATTAATTTTGTTTTACAATTTTAGTAAGCATTCACTTAAAAGCCAAACACTAATTTCCCTCTGCACCAACATGCATCTCATTCATGCGAGTACACATGCTAGGCTTCTGATAACATATACACCCAAACAGATACAGTACACACTTTAGAAGCCCTTAAACTAACACAATCAGGCTTAGGCATTTCCTCCTGAAATGCATGGTTTCGCGGAAGCCGGATGGTAGAAGAGGATTTACTAAAATGGCTCCTAAGCACTATTTCAGCTGTGTATTACACATAATACACTATGGAAGAGTATGCAAATATATCTGTCACATACTAAAATATCCCCATTAAGGGTCTAATCTACATGTGTGAAGTCTAGAACTTCATTGAAAAGAAAAATGCATGATAAATGTAATATGTGCCAAACTATATTTGCAAGAATGTATATAGTATATTATTAGTATACTGTATATTTAGGGACATTTGTGAGTGTATTTTCATAAGTGAAAAAAACAAAAACACATATATATGTTTTTTTTTCACTTATTCCATTCAAAAAGAGAAACTTATATTATATCCATTCATTAAACACAGACCGATATATTTCAAATGTTTATTTCTTTTAATTTTGAGGATTATAACTGACAACTAAGGAAAATCCCAAATTCAGTATCTCAGAAAATTAGAATATTACTTAAGACCAAAACAAAGGAAGGATTTTTTGAAATATTGGCAAACTGAAAATTATGAACATGAAAAGTATGAGCATGTACAGCACTCAATACTTAGTTGGGGTTACTTTTGCCTGAATTACTGCAGCAATGTGGTGTGGCATGGAGTCGATCAGTCTTGCACTGCTCAGGTGTTATAAGAGCCCAGGTTGCTCTGATAGTGGCCTTCAGCTCTTCTGCATTGTTGGGAAAATGAAATCTGCATCTCCATAAAGTTGGTCAGAAGCAGGAAGCATGAAGTGCTCTAAAACTTTGGACCTCAGAAAACACAGTGGATAAACACCAGCAGATGACATGGCACCCCAAACCATCACTGACTGTGAAAACCTTACACTGGACGTCAAGCAACGTGGATTGTGTGCCTCTCCTCTCTTCCTCCAGATTCCGGGACCCTGATTTCCAATGGAAATGTAAAATTTACTTCCATTAGAGAACATGCCCTTGGACCAATCAGCAGCAGTCCAGTCCTTTTTGTCTTCAGCCCAGGCGTGACGCTTCTGACGTTGTCTGTTGTTCATGAGTGGTTTGACACAAGGAATGCGACAGCTGAAACCCATGTCTTGCGTACAGTACGTCTGTGCATAGTGGTTATCGAAGCACTGACTCCAGCTGCAGTCCACTCTTTGTGAATCTCCCCCACATTTTTGGATGGGTTTTGTATCACAATCCTCTCCAGGGTGCGGTTATCCCTATTGCTTGTACACTTTTTTTCTACTACATATTTTCCTACCCTTCACCTCTCTATTAATGTGCTTGGACACAGAGCTCTGTGAACAGCCAGCCTCTTTTGCAATGACCTTTTATGTCTTGCCCTCCTAGTGCAAGGTGTCAATGGTCGTCTTTTGGACAACTGTCAAGTCAACAGTCTTCCCCATGATTGTGTAGCCTACAGAAATAGACTAAGAGCATTTAAAGCCCCTTTCCGGTGTTTTGAGTTAATTAGCTGATTAGAGTGTGGCACCAGGTGTCTTTAATATTGAACCTTTTCACAATATTCTAATTTTCCGATATACTGAATTTGGGATTTTCCTTAGTTGTCAATTATAATCATAATTAAAAGAAATAAACATTTGAAATATATCAGTCTGTATGTAATGAATGAATATAATATACCAGTTTAACTTTTTTTGAATGGAATTAGTGAAATAAATCAACTTTTTGATGATATTGTAATTATATGACCAGCACCTGTATATATACACGATAAGATACGTTCTCAAAAGGATCCTGGGAGAGAATCAGCTTTGCCATGACAGAAATAAAGTATTTTTTTTTTTTTATTGTATTCAAATAGAAAGCTATTATTTTAAATTGTAATAATATTTCACCAAATTAGTGTTAGTTGATGTTTGATCAAATATTTGCGGCCTTGGTAAATAAGAGAGACTTATTGTACAAATCTCTCTCTCTCTCTCTCTCTCTCTCTCTCTCTCTCTCTCTCTCTCTCTCTCTCTCTCTCCCTCCCTCCCGCGATGCTCAGCTGTGGACGACTTAAAAATGTTTGATATAAAGGTTGCTGTCCCATTTCATACTGTACTCACGCGCGTTGCTCAGCAACCGGGAGTGGCACGAAAACATCTGAGAGCTGGTTTTAGCGCTTTAAATGATGGGGTATAAAGGAACAAATCTTAATATATTCCAGGCTCAAGCACATACATTGAGTTTGCCACAAAAATATTGTGGAAAATGAGACATTTTAATTATTTATTAATAAACAAATGTTTTCTTGTCTGCTGCAACATGAAATTCACAGTGCTGGCTCTCTCTGACGGAGAAATGCAACATTCACAGATTGTTGAATGTTGAATATTAATGTTCCCTGTCATTAATTCGAATTAATAATTTTTAAAACAAATACTTTCATATGAATATTAATTCACATTCACACTGGAGCCTCCATCACGAGTACAATTCATGCCAACAGCCCGAAATATAACTGCATATTCAGCAATAATTCATGTTAAACATACTTAGCTATATGACACACCGCGGTACCGCCACGGTACATGCGGCGTTAAAAAGATCCTTTTGAATGTCTACTTAGTGTATGTGAGGATCCTATTTGTGGACTTTAGTTCGGCTTTCAACACCATCATCCCAACAGCCCTTCAGACCAAACTGACCCAGCTCTCTGTTCCTAGCTCTATCTGATCAGTGAATGACCAGCTTTCTGACAGATAGGCAACAGTTAGTGAGACTGGGGAAATTCATGTCAAACAGCTGCTCCACCAACACTGGTGCCCCTCAGGGATGTGTTCTCTACAGTCATCGGCCTCATCCAGGATGGTGATGAGTCTGCTAACAGACAAGAGGTTGAGCAGCTTGCTGTCTGGTGCAGTCTTAACAACCTGGAGCTGAACACGCTAAAAACAGTGGAGATGATCATGGACTTTAGGAGAAACCCCCCTGCACTTTCCCCACTCACCATCATGAACAGCACTGTGACTGCAGTGGAATCATTCAGATTCCTGGGAACCACCATCTCTCAGGACCTGAAGTGGGACAATCACATTGACTCAGTTGTGAAAAAGGCCCAGCAAATGTTGTACTTCCTTCGCCAGCTGAGGAAGTTTAACCTGCCACAGGATCTGCTGAAACAGTTCTACTTAGCCATCATTGAGTCTGTACTGTGTACTTCAATAACTGTCTGGTTTGGTTCAGCAACAAAATCAGACATCAGAAGACTACAGAGAACTGTTTGGACTGCCGAAAGGATTATTGGTGCTCCTCTGCCCACCCTTCAAGAACTGTATACATCCAGAGTGAGGAAAAGGGCTCAGAAAATCACTCTGGATCCCTCACATCCAAGTCATCCCATCTTTGAACTTTTGCCATCTGGCCGGTGCCTCAGAGCTGCAAATACCAGAACAACAAGGCACAAGAACAGTTTCTTCCCCCAGGCAATCTACCTCATGAACAGTTAAATATTCCCTACTTATGCTTATAAATGTGCAATATCCTTATGTTTATTTGTTAAGCCTCCATCCTAGAACATCCCTGCATCTCACTCAATCCTATTCCACAATTGTATATACACTTATTTATTTGCCAATTTGTAATTTTTTTTTCTGTGTGTTGTCTCTGTGTACTGGAAGCTTATGTCACTAAAACAAATTCCTTAGCCTTCAGATAAGAGAGACACCAAACACGTGAATGGTTTAAATGCAGTGTTCACCTCATACAACCCCAATCAAACACACCTGAACAAGCTAATCAAGGTCTCTCATTCAGATTAATAGAAAGCTACTGACAGGTGAGTTTGATCAGGGTTGGAGTTGACCTAATCTCCTTGGATCTTTAAAACCCCATTTACAGAGGATGCTGTTACAACAACACATTTATTTTTGTTAGTTTTGTGTGCTTCAGTGTTTGCTCTTTCTGGCACACCAATTCATTTTCCAGTGGAGACCATTGTGAGATCGTAGGCTGGGAGGATGACAGCTCAAGTGTATTGCTTGTTTGGTTTGGTTTTATTGTGTCTGCTTGGGAGCTTGAACATAACCGATGCTACTGTAGGTGAGATGATCTGTTGACTTCATTACACAGCCTGAAGAAACAAAAAAATAAGTTACTCTGCCTTTTTAATGTAGGAATGGGTAGATTTTTAAAACCGCTTGATTTTTGAAGCAGATAAATGTTATTTGTGTTAAGATTTGAGCCATATTGCCAAGCTGGTGAAGCTGACAGACTTGCTGCCCCATCAAAGATGTTCTTCTGGTGGTCGTGGTTCAAGTGAGTTTCAATTTATAATGGATGTTGGGGGTCCTCCAAAAAAATTAAATGGGTCTTATTTTTTTAAATAAAGGTTTTTTTGTTTTTTAATAAACTTTGCCTTCTGTTATTCTCATGTAAAGTACATTGGAATTCCTCCTTTAATGGTAGTTTAAAACACTGGATGGCTTCACAAAATACACTGGACTAATTCTTGGAATAAAATTATCTTTGTTGTCAAGTCTTTTGCTCTATATTTGACATGGCATACAGTCCATGCACATGAACTAAAGCTGACTGTCTTTGTCCATGCAGTGAAACCAGGTCAATGTCCTGACCCAAAGAACATTCCACTGTCTGCTAAAAACTGTGTCCATGATGGTCAGTGTCCTGACACACAGAAGTGTTGCCCAACAACCAGTGGCCATGGATGCAGTGAACCAAGCGGCCAGGGCCAGGGAAGCTGTCAGAACGCGGGTCAGGGCGCCGGACAGGGAAGTGGACAGGGCCTGGGAAGCGGCCAGGGCGCCGGCCTGGGAAGCGGCCAGGGAAGCGGACAGGGCGCCGGCCAGGGCCAGGGAAGCGGCCAGGGCGCCGGCCTGGGAAGCGGACAGGGCCTGGGAAGCGGACAGGGAAGTGGCCAGGGCGCCGGACAGGGCCAGGGCGCCGGCCAGGGAAGCGGCCAGGGCCAGGGCGCCGGCCAGGGAAGCGGCCAGGGAAGCGGCCAGGGCCAGGGAAGCGGCCAGGGCCAGGGAAGCGGCCAGGGCGCCGGCCAGGGAAGCGGACAGGGCGCCGGCCAGGGCCTGGGAAGCGGCCAGGGCCTGGGAAGCGGCCAGGGAGCCGGCCAGGGTCAGGGAAGCGGCCAGGGCGCCGGCCAGGGCCAGGGAAGCGGACAGGGTCAGGGAAGCGGACAGGGCGCCGGCCAGGGCGCCGGCCAGGGTCAGGGAAGCGGCCAGGGCGCCGGCCAAGGTCAGGGAAGCGGCCAGGGCGCCG
The DNA here is from genome assembly GCF_003368295.1 of Carassius auratus. Classification (NCBI taxonomy): domain Eukaryota; kingdom Metazoa; phylum Chordata; class Actinopteri; order Cypriniformes; family Cyprinidae; genus Carassius; species Carassius auratus. The sequence continues at coordinate 183,400 of NW_020527671.1, forward strand.
GACAGGGCCAGGGAAGCGGACAGGGTCAGGGTAGCGGACAGGGTGCCGGACAGGGTCAGGGTAGCGGACAGGGCGCCGGTCAGGGAAACGGACAGGGCCAGGGAAGTGGTCAGGGTCAGGGAACTGGTTTTGGCCAGGGAACCGGCTACGGCCAGGGAACTGGTAGTGGACAGGGAGTTGGTCAGGGTCAAGGAACTGGTTTTGGCCAGGGAACCGGCTACGGCCAGGGAACTGGTAGTGGACAGGGTGTTGGTCAGGGTCAGGGAACTGGTTTTGGCCAAGGAACTGGTAGTGGACAGGGAGTTGGTCAGGGAACTGGTTTTGGCCAGGGAACCGGCTACGGCCAGGGAACTGGTAGTGGCCAGGGAGTTGGTCAGGGAAGAGGCTACGGTCAGGGAAGCGGCTACGGCCAGGGTACAGGTAGTGGACAGGGAGTTGGTCAGGGAAGCGGCTACGGTCAGGGATCTGGTAGTGGACAGGGAGTTGGTCAGGGAAGCGGCTACGGTCAGGGAAGCGGATATGGCCAGGGATCTGGTAGTGGACAGGGAGTTGGTCAGGGAAGCGGATACGGCCAGGGATCTGGTAGTGGACAGGGAGTTGGTCAGGGAAGCGGCTACGGTCAGGGAAGCGGCTATGGCCAGGGATCTGGTAGTGGACAGGGAGTTGGTCAGGGAAGCGGCTATGGCCAGGGATCTGGTAGTGGACAGGGAGTTGGTCAGGGAAGCGGCTACGGTCAGGGAAGCGGCTATGGCCAGGGATCTGGTAGTGGACAGGGAGTTGGTCAGGGAAGCGGCTATGGCCAGGGATCTGGTAGTGGACAGGGAGTTGGTCAGGGAAGCGGCTATGGTCAGGGAAGCGGCTATGGCCAGGGATCTGGTAGTGGACAGGGAGTTGGTCAGGGAAGCGGCTACGGTCAGGGAAGCGGCTATGGCCAGGGATCTGGTAGTGGACAGGGAGTTGGTCAGGGAAGCGGCTACGGTCAGGGAAGCGGCTATGGCCAGGGATCTGGTAGTGGACAGGGAGTTGGTCAGGGAAGCGGCTACGGTCAGGGAAGCGGCTATGGCCAGGGATCTGGTAGTGGACAGGGAGTTGGTCAGGGAAGCGGCCAGGGAGTTGGCCAGGGAAGCGGTCTGTGATGTGGTCTGGGAAATTGTGGTCTCTGAAACTTTTCTTGGAATTTTGCATAACGTGTACAGAAGATCTTTTCAATTCAGTGCTATGTTCATAAGGATTTTTCCTTTTTTGCTATAACATTTCAGAAAGACTATCTCTGCTTCCTTCCCTTAAATAAAAAGAAAATTGCTTGACTGAAAGTTGTGGTGTTTGACTTTCTAACATAACCCAGTTCTGGCACCAGTGCTTTGTGTAAGTTCCTCTCCATGAGACCTGGACATTTGCAGTATTAAACAATTTTTACACAAAATATGCCACATGTCATGGGGGCTCAAATGGCACCAGCTGTTTTCCGCACCTTCTGCAAACAGTTTTTTTTTGTCTTCTCAAACAAGCCTATGAATGCCTGAGGTCAGGATCTCATTAATTCTGAAATAAAACTCCCAGTGATGGAGAAGAGCATGCTTTTGTGCTTCTGCATTATAAATCAGTGTCATGAGCCTTTTGCACAAGCTGAATAAAGCAAACCAGTAAAGTTCAGATGGATGATGGTTTTAATGGGGGGGTATAGTCGATTATGGTCGTGTGTCTGGCAAGTGTTTTATAATGGACACTCACTGAAGAGGTGTGCTATTATAGGAGTTGGCTGCAGTCAGTGGTGTTTAGATACATCTGAGCAATAACACTAGCTCTGACAGAGTACTGGTCACTGTTGATGACAAGCTGCCTTCAAAATCGGCATGTTTGACAAATTAGGGTTTTTTATTTTTATTTTTGCGCTCGGTTTAATAATTTGGAATGGATCGGTGTATAAACAGTCAGGTTAAGGCGACTGGTATAGTGGTGTTTATCTCCGTGTGGTCTTGTTTGGTATTGCAGCTTGATTTGTAGTTATTTCTATACTGTGCATAGTTTTGATGTCAGAATCAGAATGCAAATCATTTCTGTAGAATACTGTTGTCAAAGATGCCATTTGAAGCTAAACGCAGACATTTAAATGGACAGACTATGGATGAAGCCTGCTATGATTACACTGATTTTAAAGCGTGAATTAGATTTAAACAATCGGCCTACATAATATTCACATATGCAGTTCATAGGGGTCATATTGTATTAACCCTGCAGTTACAGCATGAAATGGACTACTATTTAAACCTATAACATTTAGGCAACCTATTTTATCTCACAATTCTGACTTTTTTATTTTTCTCACAAATGCAAGTTTTTATATCCTGTTTTGCGTGTTGGAAATAAATTCATGATTCTGAGTCGAGGGGAAACATATTTTATATATATATATATATATATATATATATATATATATATATATATATATGTATATATATATATATAAGCTTACAGACCCAAAACTTTTGTAAGGTAAAGTGTATATGTGCGTATATGTGTCCTTTAAGCTGTTCTACAAAAGCAATATCACATTATTTGCATGTTTATCAGCACAGCTATATGTAATTGTAAATATGTATATATCTAGTACCATTATTTTGTGTCCAACATCTATAAGTCGTTTACTTTAACTTATAGTTTTAATTAAATAGATATTTGACACAGTACCTCTGCTTAAGTGTGATTTCTATATACTTTGCGTATGTGTGTATGTACATCAGTCCCTTCTAATGTAAGTACAGTATATCTATGCTTCAGGTAGAGGCTGGAAGATGGAAGATTAATTTCCAAACTCCCAGTGACATGTCCAACTTGAGAGACTGACATCTTTTCACCCGGCCTGCTGCTAATGACATCCATTCCTTTATCCGCTCCCTCTCTCCTTTTTTCTTTCTTTCTTTCTCTATTCCTCATACTCTCCTGTCAGACTCCCACTAAAGCCAGAATAGTATAATTCGTCTGCAAGCCTATTATATGTTTGCTGATCTCTCTCTCTCTCTCTCTCTCTCTCTCTCTCTCTCTCTCTCTCTCTCCCTCTCTCTCTCTCCCCCTCTCTCTCTCTTTCTTTTTGCCTAAGCCACTCAACATGTATTCTCAAGCCATTCACCTTGAGCTCTTTCTATTTTTCTCTTTCGATCAGTCACTCTCACAAAATCCCTTTTACGTCTGTCCTTCTCTTTGAGGTTCATAAGAACACTTGAGTATCTAGTGTCTGGGCTGCAAAGGTGCTCTCTACTACAAAGTGAGTGAAAGGGGGGGAGCGAGGAAGCACAAGGATTTATTTTCTCTCAGACTCTTCAGAATCAAGCCTTACAGCCTTTCATATGTGCATACACACACACACACACACACACACATATACAAATGTACATCAGTTTCTTCATACATCAGCTAAGTGCTGCACTCCATAACATCCAAACATCATTAACCGTATTTGATCTGACATTGTGGTCTTGACTTTAAACCATCTCTAGTAAATGCCTTTGAAGTGATAAGATGGAACCAGAGCTCATGGTGCTGTCAGACAAAACTGATAACAAAATGTATATGACTATATCAAAAAAGCATTTCGCAAATTCTTCAGGTGTTTGGTAAAGTCAGATTTCTTTTTGCCTGTCTATTTGCCAAGTTTAAAAAATGAGAGACTTTGAAGTTTGTAGTGCTTCTCACTCTTCTGATAAAAATTACTCTAATGTGCAAAGTTATTTTATTCCACCTTAGGATATTAATGGTATTTTTGTCAAATGATGTACTCTTATATGAGATGACAACACCAGTCATAGTAGCCTAGATAAAACTGTTTTAATTTGGTTCCCCTTTATGGTAGTCACCGTGTTAAGATTAAATGACAGGCAGCGTACAACTCTTTTTAATCTTAATAACTATTATCAGACACTTTCATTGGTAGAATAAATTAGTCATGGGAGGCAAATGCACTTGTGAATAGGGCATTTGAATTGAGTTAGATAAAGTTTTTCTTTATTAATACAAAAGTGAAATGATTTTATGGCATTTATTCACTTTAATAAAAATATAAAACTATTATTATTATTATTATTATTATTATTATTATTATTATTAATATTATTATTATTGTTAGCATAGAAATTTGCTCTAAAAGTAAAATGTTTACGTTATATATTAATTATTTTAAATACTTCATTTCTGCCATGAAGCCTAAATGTTGAATGTTCAATTAAGCAGTTAAGCAGCACAAATATTTTATAAGAAGAAGAATTATTGAACACCAAATTAACATATAAAAAAAAATTCTGAATGATCATGTGACACTGGAGTCTGGAGTAATGAGTGCCAAAAAAATGATTAATATATATTAAAATTAAAAATGTTTTATATATATATATATATATATATATATATATATATATATAATCTTTGACATTACAGTAATAAAAAAACAAAACAGTTATTTTGAATTGTAGTATTTCACAATATTACTGTTTTCATTGTATATTTGAATCAAATAAATGGAAGCATAAGATACTTCTTTAAAAATGTTACCAATCACAAAGATTAGAAAGTTATGGTTTATCATATGTGGATACGAAAGATGTTTTAATTAATATTTAAATTAAGAACATGAAGGAAAAAAAGGAACATTTAATGATCTTAAGAGGCATCTCCATAAGCTTTAAGTGTTAGCTGGTGCTGCAGGGATGATCACAGGCTTAAAACTGCCTCTCTTCATCATCAGAAAGGCTGCACAGAGAGTTTTAATGGACTTGCAGAGCGCTGCTAAGTAAATGCCTTTATGAGCACAAGTACAATAGTTATGTTGATGGCAAACTCTCTCTCTTGCTTCCTCTGTAAAGTATAAAGCAAATTAGTAAAGTGCTGCGCTTGCATTTTATACATTGCATCGCCATTTCTTTGAGTGCTTTGTAAATTGTGTTCTAGCAATGATCTAGGTTAGGACAATTTTTTTGCATTGACCTGAAAAAGTACTCTTTCAGCTGTTGAAAAATAGCAGACACTTCAGACAGAATGCTGTTGTATTTCTCCACTCTGCATTATTCACTGTAATGCACCAATACATCCACATTACTTTCAGTCCCCCGCCCCACACAAACACACACTTAAGGCTTCTTTCAAATGCATTTTTGATTTTAGAGCCCATTCTTTTTGCTCACTTGAAAGTGGGGCGGTACCACAAATATCTTTCAAAGGCAATTAACTTTATCATTGTTGAATCCTGTTGCTCATAGTATGGCAATTTTAAAACTGAACTGCAAGGCAGAATTGTCAAGTTAGAATGTAATGCCTTTGAACCCCTCACACGAATAACAGCACCAGAAGCACATATTAAAAATGTGACTTCCTCTTGTGAACACAGTTTTAAGTGCTAAAATATGTAAATTTGTAATAACTCTGAATGAAGACTTTGAGTCTTGAAGGGGGTTGTGTTTTGTCATAATAGACTACCACACATTACAACACAGTCTGATGTTTAGTTTTGGGATTTAGCTTTTCACTCACAGATTTGTATCCATAAGCACAGTTGTGAACAGAACATGAAAATTGAGCTTGTGTTACAAGACCTTGTTTCACCTGTTTAACCAAAAACCCATTGACTTGGGACGTTGGAACTGAAAGTGCTAAAATGCACTCATCTCTTCATTTCATTTATATGAATGTGTACGAAACGTCCTCGTACAATCTGCATATGGTCCACTGATTGTTAGGTTTAGAGGTGAACCTTTAAAGAGATAGTTGTTTACGCAACAATGAAAATGTGCTGTTAATTTACTCACTCTCAAGATGATAATACACATTGCAACTTTTTGAACAGTGTTGCTGGGCAATTTTGTCATCAATGGGCAACCAGGAGAGAGACAGGGCCCACGACCGATCTAAATTATCCAGATAGAAAATTGTTGCCTATTCTCAATGTGAACGTGCCTAAGAATCTTTGCCCAGCAACATTGCTCAAAAAAGCTGCCCCACGTATCTTCACCTTCAGGCCTTAAGAGATGTTGGTGGCTTTTTTCCTTGAGTAGAGCGAACACAAAAGAAGATTTGTAGCTAAAACTTAGCATGGTCCTTAGTGATTCATGTAATGGAAGTCAGCAGCTGGAAGTTTTTTTTTTTTTTTTTATATATATATTTTTTTTATTATTATTCCATTAAAATAAAAATAAATGAATAAATAAATAATACAAAATTAATACCCATTGTGCAAAAGGCAATAGAGAGAATGCAGTGGGGCATCTGAGTCTTTGATATTCATTATTAAATAATAAATCGGTACATTAGATGAGGTCAAATGTATATGAATGTGTATGAATCCAAATTCTACTGATTTGTGCTTATTGATAAAAGTACAATACCTGAATTATTTTTTAGCCGTTTAAATATAATACAGCATGGCAAAAATATGACTAAAACTAGACTAAAATGGTCAAACTTTAGTGGACTATAAATTTAGTATTATTTAGTGGACTTATAGGTAACTATAACGTTCACTCAGTTCTTCTCCTTTCCCTGTATTTTGGGAGAAATACATTATATATAAATACATAGATACTTTAAAGTTTTTACACCAGCCAGTCAAACATGTTGTGGGTATATTAGTGGTAATGCATTCATTTAATGCCTTCTTAGTAAGATTTTTTTCAGCTAAAAATCTTCTTTATGTTCTACTCAAGAAAATAAATGTCTCTGACATCTTGAATGGCCTGAGAGTGAGTAAATTAACAACAACTGTTTTTAGATTTGCCAATATGTACCAAAGCCTTTAATATAAACAAATTTATTGCAGGATCATTTTATCTGAACTATGCTGTGTATTTCAACAGTTTCAAAGCTCAACAGTTGTCTTTTTTGTAAATCTTAAGAGAAACATCTAAGACTAGGCTAAAACTTAAATGAAACAAAAGTGAAAAATGAAGTCTACTGAGTTCTGCAACCTCTGAGCAATAATATATTCAGATTATGCACATCATTATTAAAAATGCTCAGAAAGCAACTTACTGTTGTGTGAAATTTGACATTAAGAATCTTTCATGTTTGTCTGTTCTGCAAACCCAAGGGCAGCAAAATATGCAATGTTACATTTTGCTCTTGGAAGTGCAAGGCAGTCTAGAAATCAGCTCGTAACACTATTTGAAGCATGAAGCTTATCTGAATATCTGTTAATCCAACTGCAGGATATGAATCAGCTGAATGATGATATGTGGCTATAGTTTGAGGATGTAAGAATGCTAATGAGTAGACCCAGTTCAAATTATCATACGGAGGATTTCATATTTGTCAGGATCCTGCCTTCTCTGTCTTGTCTGTTTTGTCACTGTTTAATGTTTCCTTGCTTGTGTTGCGTGTGAGCACATGGCTCTGTCTTTGTTGCTGTCTGCCCTGTGCTCCTTTCATCCTGCCTCCTTGTTTCCCATTGCCACGCCCCCTTGTTTAGTTGTTGTTTGTCTGAGTGTGATCACCTGTCCCTCTCGTTCTCTCCTTGTTTGTGTTCCCACCTGTTCCTCGTGTTCTCCTCTCCTTTTTATGGTTTCCCCTTTTGTGTTGCCAGTGCATTGTTTCAACTTGACTAGCACTTCTATTCGTTGTGTTCCTGAATTCTCTTATATGTGGTTAAAGTTTCTTGTCTGTCTGCAGTCCTGTCCTGTCCTGCAGGCTGATCTGCCGGACCTCTCCTTGTGTCTGGGGCACAGTTAGTCCTGTGCAGTGTTTGAGGGGTCATGAGTGTGGACCGGCCAGGCTTTGTGTTCCTGCCAGGCCACCGCTGCCAACCTATTATTATTATTATTATTATTGTAAAAAAAAAATGCCATCGTTTTTACAAAATAATTTTGATAACTATGGTTGCCAGAATAAATTTGTAAAACAAACAAAAATAAAATGAAGAACAACTTTAAACATATTTACATATATATATATATATATATATATATATATATATATATATATATATATATATATATATTATTATTTTTTTTTTTTTATTTTTTTTTTACAGTAGGAAATTAATAAATAAAAACAAGAAAATTTTAATCTAAATCAATAATTTTAACAACACATTGCTACTACTAAAATCCGTTTTGAACGTGGGCTCTTTGAACAGAAGGTGCATTACTTGACCTTGAGGGCTGAGAAAACTGTGTTGTTTATGCATATAATTATTATTCAGAATTCATGAATTAGGTTTTATTGGTGATTAAGTATAAACCAAATAATAATAATTTAAACAATCAGTAATGTGTGTGTGTGTGTGTGTGTGTGTGTGTGTGTGTGTGTGTGTGTGTGTGTTATGGTGGTCCTTGGTTTATATTGTGTTGTTTTGGTATAATCTTCTTTTAACTTTGGTATTTTCTCTGGCTTTTTAGCAATTTCTTCTTCTTTTCTTTCTCGTTTAGTTTCAGTTCTTAAAATTAAATTCTGCCTCCAACCTAATCTTCCATGTAGGTAATGAATAAATAAATCTCCTGGGCCGGGATAACTTGATTATGCTGGAAAGTTTTCTCTTAATAGATCTTTGTTATTACTAGAATTTTGAGAAAACTGCTTAAGTAGTTCAAGAAGTTTATTAAGAGCTAATGTCTGCTGGTAGACAAATACACACTGAAAACATGGTCGTTTTTCATGAGATGTTTGTAAATGGCATATATTTTACTCAGTCGAATACTCCCTTGTGATTTGACAATGTCAAGGGTGCCATGGGAGAAGAGAAACATTTCCACATCCCATCTCTCTGCAAATAGCAGGTGCCATAAACACAGAAGATTAAAGATTGCACTCATAGCTAAAGTGTGCATGCTGACTGCTTATTGTCTGTTTAGATATTGCCAGAGGATAGAAACTTGACTTCTGTGGAAAACCTGGAGTTCACAGAGGTTTTTAAAAATCCACTGTATGTCTGTATGTATTTGTTTATGTAGAAAGAAGGAAAAAAGCATTTGACTGTCTCCGTTTCCTGGGTCTTTGAAAGCATGCTCTTTGAAGATACACATTCAGTTTCTCAAAAGCCAAATGTGTCAGTTTTCAAAACACACTTTTATGTCTTGTGGTGTCATAAAACAGAGAATGAGATTAAATGCATTTTACAGTCCCTTGTAACGCCTTGTCTGTGTTGAGCCAGAAATTAAGTGTCATGTTCATTTATCACAAAAAAATAAAAATAATAATAAACAGGAAAAACAATTATGGCATTATGGCATTATGGCATTGAGTTCTTGGAAACAGCATTGAAAATTATTCTTAACACGTAACTGAAAAACTAAAATAGCACAGTTTCACTGAAAATTAGTAATAGAAACCTGAAACCAATCAACATTAAGTTCAGCTTCAGCACGCTTTTAGTGTAAGGTGAATCACTGGAAGAGAAGCTCTTCATTATTATTTTACCACTGCAAAGAAAAAAAGTCAGTTTGTCTTGTTAAATGTGGTTTGTTTTGTTCTAAAATGTGTGGGCTCTCTGAAACATTTTCCAGCTTTTCCAAGCTTTGTCTGTGATAGTCCCCCGATGGATTACAGGACACAGAGAGGAGACATACTGACTGCTAAATTCAACCTGTTGTGAAGCAGTGTTGAGTACTCGAGACTCGGACTCGGTCTTGGACTCGGTCTCGAGACCGTATTTTAATGGTCTCGGTCTTGTCATGGACTCGTGTGCATTTTGACTCGGTATTGACTCGGACTCGAACATATTAGGAATCGGACTTATGCCCGAGTCCACTCGAGTCCCAATCAAACTATTTCATGATTATTACTGTAATGTTTTATTAATGTTTATTTAAATTGATGTATGATTGACACATCCAATGACTGGTGATTTTCTTTTGACGTGAGACGTTAGGCCAGCGACACACTGGATGTGTGGCGCAAGCGTCTCAGCTGCGTAGCGTGTCTGTTTTTAATTCGGCTCCCATGTAAACAGGTTAGATCTTGCAGACTGCCTGCGTGAGACGCGCGGGAAACCCGTGCATGCTAGAAATAGAACCGACGACGCGACATGCGTGCATGTTGGAAGCGTTTCCAGGCAAAATATACTAGAAAAATATGTTTATATGTCATTTTGTACACAAATACATATTAATTCATGACATTTTGATATTTGAAAGTCTATAGGTTGGCATAAATTCAGATATAAACGTAATTTAAAAAATAAATTAATAATGATCGATTTTCAAATATTGCACCTGTCAAACATACTCTATTTTGCCGTCAATACTGTTGACGGTGTCCTATCAGTAGGTGTGTAAAAAAAGAAAAAGAAAAAAAAAAGTTGATATTGTTGTCATGAAGACAAGAGCCTGGTCTGTCGGCGGCCTCCCTATATGTCACCTACAGCAGCAGCAGCGCGCCAAGCGCCGCGTGCAGGCACGCTTCTGGTGTGTAAACACAGAAAACGCGAAGCAGCCACCACGCTTCTGGCACACAGCAGAGACGCCACGCAGCCAGTGTGTCACCGGCCTTAAGTTACCCTCCTGCCATCCGCCTGTAGTGATCCCGCTTTCCAGGAAGCCACATTGCTACATTATTTCTCTCAACTGTGTTATTTTTACAAAGTAGGACAAAATGGTCACAGAAAAAAAAACAAATATCGTTTAATTAAATTATATAATGAATACAGACACAGACTGACTGTCTCAACACTAAACATCTCCCCCCCAAAAAATGTCTGACAGAAGGCATTGACGTGATATGGCATTTCATCCAGCTTTCTTCCCCTGGCACATACACACTTTTGCATGAAATGTTCCTGGACAGTCAGTAACTAAAAAAAACTTGGACTAGTGTGTATTTTACCCTGCATTAAAACGCACCATCCAGAGAAATTAGCATTAGATTATCCGTTGCTGTTACAGAAACTGATAAAATGGTAACTGTTGTCAGTCCCCGCTTCCTCTGCGCCAGTAGAGAGAGTTTTTAGTCGGGGTGGATTGATCATGAGACCACATCGTGCTTGGTTGGGTAGCAGGATGGTGTCCTCACTTATTTTTTTGAAAAGTAATTATGCCCATCTGTAATCTTCACAACATCTAAAGTGCACATAATCCAAGACATTGTAAGGATATTAGCAGTCATTAGTTAAGCTTCAAGGTTAAAAGTTATGTAAAAGCTGTTACAGTTGAACATTTACAGGTATAGTGGTACAGTAATGTTACTTGTACTAGAAGTGTTATGTGGAATTACAGTATAGAGTGATACACTAATGTTATGTGTACTAGAAAGGTTATATGGATGTGTATAGTGGTACAACGATGTTATGTGAAAATGAGCACTTAATATTGACAAGTAACAATTCATAATACTAATAAAATGACCTTTACACCACATACTATGTGGCCCTTTTACCCTTTATTCTTTCCACCAAACATTTTACATACTCTTGAAGATTTCTTTAGGTCTTGTTTCAGACCCAATCTCTCTGGTCTCGGTCTTGACTCGGACTCGACCCTTTCTGAACTCGGTCTTGACTCGGACTCGACCCTTTCTGAACTCGGTCTTGACTCGGACTCTACCCTCTCTGGACTCGATCTGGACTCGAACTCGAATGAGCTGGTCTCGACTACAACACTGTTGTGAAGCAGTTTGTTCAGATTGGGTTTACACACGTTCACTCTCTCACACGCATATGCAAGTCACATTCTTCAAACCCAGCACAGATGGATGAGCAGCTGTAATCACTGACTTGGAAAAGGTGCCTTGTTGATGGGGTTTGATGTTTGATTCCCTTGGATTCGCCCGGCAGATAAAGAATCCATCATACATTTTTTTTTCTTTCCTCCATTTTTGAAATGATGAGGTTGATGCTCAGCGCAGTAACAAGTTTTAAATATTTTGCAAGAAGCAGTAAACACTGGAAACTGCGAGAGCTTTTCACCTTTAATTTTGTGTATGTATATTTTAGGCCTTTGATCGACAGGACATTGTTCTAATGTATCTACTTACAGTATGTATCTATACTATGTCCATGTCTGATAGACATGTGCACACTATTGGAGAGGTTTCATTTACAAATCTTTTGTATGTTTAGGGTATTATATTTCATGTTTATATTGTCTGGTTTGTGCAAGGCCCTTGCCATACATCTCTAAAGGGCACCTAAGCAACAATCAATAAAGCTGAATCTGAATCCCAAATCAGAGCACTACAATAATTCAGTAAAATATATTTCTGAAAATGTTTTGGCAGGTTAGTCCTGGAATGATTGATTAATTACGTGGTGTTGTTGTCTTGTGTGTTTCTTACCTTCTAGTGCTTTTCTTGCCACTCCCGGCTGATCTGTGACCTTTAATTTCCTGTCATTTTTTCAGCATTTGCCAGGCAAGAGCAAAGTTAATATTCATACACCGAGAAGTCAGCAAATGTGATAATGTCGCTTCCAATATAATGAGATGGAAAAATCTTTGACAAGTGTCTCAGAGATTGAGATATAAGAGTGTGCGAGAGTGCTTGTTATGACATTGTGGCATTTTAAGCACTGCTGCAATTTTTCTCACCTTCAGCACTGCGTTTAGAGCACTTATACAGTCTCTGGGAGTCACATCTGTTCCTGCATCACACGGTCACTCTGCTCCATCATTTGCATACAGTGAAAATGTTTCTGAGGGAGAAAATCTGATTTGAGCTTTTCTTGACAAATGCCATGTTTTGTTTTTGAAAATGCCTGATTTTGCATATCCTCCCTTGATGTATGATAAGAAACCAATAACTTTGATTTATTTCATGCATTATGAAATGTAAAATGAGTCATGCAACACACTTATTCCTATGGATGATTGATGCTATCTGAAAACAGTGTGTTTGTATTTTGCACATACTGTATATGCACATACAGTATGTGTCTACTTGTGTTCTTTATATGTATGTGATAAGGCCATGCATGTCTTCATTCCCTTCCTCCTTTCTTTGAAGTCATTGACTGTTTTTCCTTCCTTCCTTCCTTCCTTCCTTCCTTTTTTTATTTTACTTTATTATTTTTAGCATTTGACTTTATTATCAGTTGTTAAGTCAGAATAATTATAGTAACCTATGGGGTATCATTATAAAATGTAAAATGATATGTGAAAATATAAAGTACTTTAAAAATATTTTGAGATGTGATGTAATTACCACCACAGATTCATTAAAATGTAAGCTTTTTATAAGTGTCACAGCTCGGCTGTAGTAATAACAACACTACTTGTACTTGATATAGTTTGCATAGTCAATGGATTAGTAAATTTCTATACTTTATTTGTTGCAGATACATATGGGAACAGTATATCAAAGTTGGAAACACATAATGCACACTAGCTGCTTATAGTGTCTCATTGCATTTGGATGCATGACCCTCTGCCCTTAAGCTGTGGCATGTTAGCAATCATTACACTCTAGTAAACACAAACTGCCTTACTGCTGTTTGTGTGTCCATTGTTTTATGTCCTGTAGATGAGCTACTGTGACTCTTTTTTTAAGAGAAAATTAAAAGAGACAAAAGAAACAGACACAAGAAGTTTACTGATAATATAAATGTAATTTACGCTGTGACAGCTATTAAAAAAAAAAACTGAAGGTAGACGTAATTGTACAACATAAAATGTAATTTTAAAATGGTAATAATTGGCTGGTTAGCTTCAGGAGTTAGCCTCTGCTGGCTCAGTAGATGATATTACTAAACCTTGCAGGGGAAAAAATTTCACATGATCTGTCATATGACATTTACAGCATTAGAGGTGATTGGCCCAAATGTTTCCAGTGCCTGTGATAAAAATGGCAACTAGCTCTTTCCAGGTAAGTCCTTGAACTAAACCCAGTATTAAATTAATATTTCAGAAGTATATTAATTTGTTTCACTTGTTTTAAAGACTTCCACTGTTTAAATGTATCAAACAGCTGAACTCTTCAGCTACAGTATGCAGCCATTCATGCAATGTAATGCAGTATGTGTAATATCTGTTCTGGCATTATGCTGAAGTATTACAGTTAAAGAACTCGAGTGTTTTGATGTGAAAATGTCCAAGACAGCTGTGGTCTATGACTGTGTCAAGGAGTTTAGATTGCATTATTTCATCAAAGCTTCCAAGGTTTAAGAGCCCTTCAGATGCCCCATTTAAAAAGAGTGACAAGATCTGTTATTAGAGCACAACCTAATCCTTACAGCTCAGAGAGAACGAGAGATAAAGGGGGAAAAAAATCAGATATCTTTTAGAAATATCTTAAGGCTCATTATCTGGATGTGTCATTGGTACTTCAAGTCGAGATGAGATGGAGTTCAAATAAATCCTTGTCGTGTCTTGAGCTGATGAGCCTCTCTGATACACACATTTATTCATTTCTCTTTCTCTCTATACACACGCACTCATGCACACAATCTTGTTGACCCCCCCCTTCCCATTTCTCCTTATATTTTGAAGGATTTACTTCCATGTAATCTGTTTGGTTAAGCATGTAGGCACTGCAGTAAATAGTATGTGAGGTATTTCTAGAACATAGTTGAACTCTAATGTATTCCCATTAATACCATGTGTTAAGGTTGTCACAATAGCAAAAGTTGTTGTCCAATAAGGTCCATTGTCTATTGTTAATTGTCAGTGTTGCATACGAAGCACAGATTACACAAGTCACTTTTGAACCAAGCAGCTTTCTATTAGTCTATTAGTGATCTGAATCTGCATGACCTGCTTGATTTCATTGACAGCACAGTTTCCTCAGCTCATTCATTAATTCAGTGTGATGATTTGCTCTCCTCTCTTAAATTGAAAAGTAATAAGGGGCCCAAATGAACTAATTATTTCAGAATCCAGTTGTGTGATCCCTGAAAGGAAAAGCTTCATGGGTGATTAAAAGTCCATCAACATGACTCAACCTTTTAAAAACAGGAGTCAAGGAATACACACCAGAATACAAAGGATCCCGAAAGGGACCAGTCTAATGCAAATCATATAAAAAAAAAACAACAAAAAAACACTGTTAATGTTATGCTAACGTTTGGTTTCTCAATATCCAAAGTTTACTCAGAGCCTTTTATGTGGTCTCTCTAGAGCAGTGACTGTGGTGGCCGAAAAGCGCCATCTGACATGTGTACCTCTTTGAATTATGTTTTGTTCTATTAATAACATTAGTGCTCATGGGAGGGCTGTGCGCACTGAGGCCAATTGTTAAAAACAAATTTTAGTCGAATGGTGCAGTCGCATGCTAATTAGTTCCCTTTTACTGTACCACCAATCACAGTGCAGATGGAAAGGCGGAGTTGCATTTGTGTTGTAATTATCTGGTGATTCAGAAAGGTGTTGAGGGTTTTTGTGAGATCACAATAATTTGGGCTGGAAAAATACAAAGCACCAAAAAAAAAAAACGAAGTGGCATAAACACATAAGGCATTTGTGATGTGTTTACTGTCCTAATGCATTGAGAATAGGAATCAGAATCCCCATCCTAATTATGGGTGGATGTGGGTCAGGGAGTCAAAGACATGCTGGAGACGTGATTGGAAAGATTGTTTCTGGTTATAAAGATAGAGGAGGAGGGTTCAGATTCAGCAAAGGGACAATGGTGATGACTTGATGACCCAGCCAGTTTAGTTTTATGAAACAATTTGAAGAGGCCTCGATAGAGACATTCTGCCAGTTGCAATCTAGAAATAATCATTTCATAACTGAAGCATTAACATTCATGTGTGTGTGTGAGAGAGAGAGAGAGAGAGAGAGAGAGAGAGAGAGAGAGAGAGAGAGGGGCGTGATTATTCCATATGCTGCATTCCAGTTAAAGCTCCAAATCTCATTCAGTCTCTGCTGTTTCGAGTAACACAATCAGCCAATCATGGCTATCCTTCATTAGGTCGTTTTTTGCAGTTACCATGGCATTAGGGCACCTGTTGCTGGCAAATCCTACCTAATGAGTTACATTTCCTTGATGGTTAGAAACAGCGAATGAAAAGAAATGAAAGTTCAGCTCAGACACAGTATTTACATTTAAGGTGCCCTTGTATCAATCATGTGTAATTTTATGCAATTTCTGAATCTAGAATTACAGTGAAGCACAAAAAGATGTTCCTGACAATTATAATTAACACTAGCCATGACATTTTGTGCCAGTGATTATTATCATTAATGATTAACTATGCTCTCTATTATAAGTCTACGTACATCTAGATAGTCAAACACCACTTTTTTAAATTAGTATGCAGCACGGTGCATATTATCTGCATATATCTGTTTTCTAATGTAAATTTCATAAACCCCATTTATACTATAAACTTTATTTATTAATAGGCACGCCTCATTTATATCACTTGCTTGAGAAGGAATAAAATACATAATAGGAACATTCAGGCTTTCCAAACCTCTTTCCCCCTGCCTAATGACTTAGCATTATTTAGTGACATATTGCTTAGCACTGCACTTAAAGTGATACTTCACCTAAAAAATGAATATTCTGTCATCATTTACCCACCTTGTCATTCCAAACCTTTGTGACTTATGTGGCTTTATTTTGTGGAATATAATATATTTTGAGAAATGTCACTGTTGTTGTTGTTGTTGTTGTATATAACCTACAATGGTAACCAAAATAATTTTGTTACTAATATTCTTTAAAATAATTTCTTTAGTGTTTTACAAAAGAAAATGAATCATGTAGGTTTGGAACAAAATGAGGGTGAGTAAATGATGATATAATGTTTAGTTTAGGATGAAATATCCCTGTTAGAACTACAATAATACTCTTAGAATAGAGCCCTAAATGTTATATTGTTTTCCGGAATTATATTTTCTTCTGTCCCAGTCTTATACAAACTGACAACTAAAAGGAAACGATTGATTGGTTTCCCTTCAAAAGTCTAAAATTGTGGCTTTGTGATGTCATAAATTGCTTAAGCATCCCAACTCACACAAATTAAGGAGTTGGAATGGTTGATCGACCAATGACTGACAGGGGGTTCCTTGCATGTTTTGTGACACTTTCAAGGTCTAGTGAGTGAGTGAGTGATGCAAAAAATTATAATAATAATAATTTTCATCTAGCTTCTACATGTCTTTTAGCTCTTTTAAATTGACTTCTGTATCAGGTGTAATGCTGTATCCTGGTAGGCTGTTTGTTAACCCGGCCCTAATCAGGTGAGCTACCGAGCAAGTTTACTTTGTAAAGAAAGCTATAAATATAGAGCTGGTAATGTGATCCTAACATTAAAATCTATTACTTTACAAATCATGTGCAATGGTAAAAGTTTGTTCATAACATAGCATTGAGCAGGGAACTGCACAAAACTAAGTCTTCAATAATTAATAATCCATAATCAATAATGAATAATCATAATTGGTGTGTGGTTGTTGGTCTTACTCCCACTGTGTTCATTTCAGCTGGAAACTGCAGTGAATTATAAGTAAATTTTTGGTGTTTTGCAAGAAGTTTAAAGGCACGTATTTCCATGTATTACCATATGTTGACCACTTTGAAGTTGTCTAATTAAAATGTAAAATAAAACAAGAGCAGTATTTTACCATGGAGGGATATTTCCCCTCAAAGGTAGTGATATATGGTAGTGTTCTTCCTTTCTCTGCTGCAGGAAATGCCCTCAGACACACTCCTCCACCTGCACCGCTTTTATTAAGCATCTGGTCTCCTGCTGTTGCTTTGCAGAATTTTAAACAGCTAAACTGAATAAATTGTCAGTCTTGCAAAGGTTAGAGGAAGTAGCTTTTAAATGTTTAATCACGCATTTTGATTGTGGACACAACCATAGCTGCTGTGTACCGTACATGTTAAGTCTTGGATGTGCCAAGCTCGATTTGTGCAGCCACTTTGAGCAGCTCTGAGAACAAGCTCTCCCTGCTGTCTGCAGGAACTGTCCCCGGGGGTAAAGCTGTGTGTGTGTGTGTGTGTGTGTGTGCAATGGAACTGCTTACTTGAGCACGATAATCTTCCAAATATGTATAAAGAGTGAGTTTTATGTACAACTGACTTGCAAGTTAAGAGTTCAACGAAAGTCAGAGACAGCGATAAAGAACAACACGTGATATCTGGGCTCTTAATGGGAAAACAGGATTAAATCTGATGTGCATATGCCAACATCTATCTATCTAAAATCAATTATCTTTCTCTTCCAGAAGAGCTGAACAGAAGATATGTATGTGTGCACATATATATATACAGTATATCATTTTTTAACCCTCTCTCTATACATTTATTACTCCTATATAGTGTGTGTGTATATGTTTTGTTATTTTTTATTAAATTATATTTTATTAACTGAAAATGCAGTTAATGATTTTTCATTAATAATAACATTGCTTCACGTCCTGTGGTCCGAAGGCCTCAAGCCACTTTCGGCTGTCTGCCTGTCCCTCTATAATGCACAAAAACATATAAATATATATACGGTAAAATACTCAAATAATCATGACATCCCCCATATTCAAGCCAGATTAATGCAGCATTGCAGGCAATTATGATGCAAATATTTGACAGCACATTCTAATACAAGTACATAGGTTGACAGGTACACAGATGCCATGCAGACAGCATCCATGCAGTCCCACGGGTGATGTGCTTCAGTGAGGTGCGCGCCACAGCAGTGCATTGCAACTGCACAGAGAAAAAAATAAAAACCTTAACTGAATTATAATTAAAGAGCTGCTATACTTCCACCTTTAAATGGCTTGACCTCTCCTACACACTTCTGTTGTTCGACTTCTCTCAGGTATATAGGGCTGGTTCACTTTTCCTCTCTACTTCTGTGTCTTGTTTCTATGAATTTAAATATCTGCTTTTACTCCCACGTGCTGTAAATGCAGGGCCCTGTTTTTAGCAGTTCTTCCCACATTATATCAAGCTGCCTCTTATGTTCACCGGAGAACTTTATAGTGAGGTCAGAAAAGTAATGTTTTTCTAAGTAGAGACTTTTGATACATCTGTCACAATCCTACATGCCATACTCTCAACTAATCCAAAGGCAAGAACTATAAACATTAGTACGGCGAGTCAAACATGCACTGCAGCCACAAACATAAATACCTCTCTTCCATTTAGTTTGAAACCATGATTGGTCATCTGTCAATTCAACGCTGGAAAAGTTCTGCATGATTTCATGCTAATTAAAGATGGATGAGATGTGTAACTTATTTATGGGAGAAAGAGAGAGAGATGGTGATAAAACATAAACGAGGGTAATGTGAGTGTCACAGACAGTGTGAGCATTCATTTACATATTGTGGTGTCAGATTTGTATCAACTATAGTCTAGGACTAAAAGACTTGTAGTGGAGAAATGAAGGATGACTTTGAGTGTGAGTATTATACAGTATTTGAGTGTGGCAACGTATTCATTTTTCCCACGCAATCCATTTTAGCCAGGCCCTAAACATGCTGATATTGTGCTGTGCCATATTAAAAATTGTATTCTTTTCAGTGCAAACACACACCCTTTCTATGCTAACTGGGCTCATTTTAGATTACCTCTTATTCACAATACCCAGTGCTATTAGCTAGGTGCAATTAGCCGGTACCACCCACAGAAAGCATTAAAAACAATTTCACTATAATTGACGTTTGTGTACACTTTATATTGATTATGGCTGCAATAATCCATTAAATGATGATAAAGTGAGGGAGAAGAGCTATAAAACTAGCCATATAGCACAGATGTTCAGTGTAACTGAACACACTTCTGCCATTTTAAATAGCCTGAGTCACAGTGGTGGAGTGATGCTGTACAGTCCTGCTATCTCTAGGTATCCCTTGTGTAAAATAAATACACTTAAGTGTACTTTTTATGTTAATAACATACATAATTGGAATATACTTGAGTGCAAACTAATGTTTTTGGACATTTAATTATGTTAATTGTAATTAAATTTGTGTTTGTTTTAATCCATATATTTAAGTATTAAATACATAATAATAAAATCATAATTTATTATTATATTATTTTTATTACACAACTGCAATTATAATGTTGCAAGTTGGTACATTTAAAATATATTTACTTTACCTTGTCACTGTTGCCTTTGGCTTGTTCTGCTGAGGTTTTGGACACTTAATAGTCAGAAATATTATCGATTTGACGGCACTGACACTAGGATAAGAACAAAACCTATGTTTAATAATGACACTACTGTCTTCTGTTTTATAGTTGAATAGAATTTGTTCAACACTAATTCATCATTAAACTTAACAACATTAAACAACTCATTGACTGAATAATGACACTATTGTCTTATCTGCTTTACAGAAGAATTTGGATTTGCCTCATATTTGAGGTTTGACATTATTACACTGAACAAAAAAAAAAGATTATGGCCCCAATTGAATTAAGTGTAATAAAATGTTGCTAGTTTAATCCATTTACATTTAGTTTTTGATTTTAATTAATAAATATTTGTTGGTTTTATATGAATTACATGTGTTTTAAATCCAAACCATGTGAATTAATTAAATTGAAAATATTAAGTTGATTATGTGTGCATGCGCACAAATGCACATTTTCACGGGCGTCAAAAGGAGTTTCCAGTCAGTTTCGCGGTGGGAACTGAAGACCTTTTCATTCCAGTCATTCCAGTCAGAAATTGCATCATTCAATGTGCCAATAAGTTATATTTCCTGTAATAGAGCACAATTTATTACAGTGAATATCTTTCGAGTCTTTGGGATAAATTCCACAGCGACCAACTGTCACATACTCCGCGCATGGGAACACACAAATAACGCAAATATAACTTTTTTTATGTGTTGAACTGTATTTTACAAATATTTTTGGATGAAAATAGAGTTTTATAAATTTAAAATATGCATCTATAAAGATACTGTAGAAATGTCTTAAGTGCTTTCGGAGATTAAGTGCAGGCCACATCAGCTGTTCCCCTCTAATGTTAGCTTTACCACATCTAGTCCTTCAGGAATCTGCCTTATAGTGTGGTTAAACATAAGATCTAAATTGTTTTGGACGGGTAATCTTTAATCTTCTTAATTATTTTCTGGAGCAGTTTTTTTGGGCGGTGGGTAAGGTAAGTTCGATGATTTTGTAGTGAAGTAAATACTACATAAAAACAAAAGTAATTTTTACATTAAATAATTTAGTTAAAGCAAGAATTAAAAAAAAAAAAGTAAATTATATGTTAGTACTCAATTTAAGCTTGTAGAAATTAAAGTTGGAACTCATAAGTATATTTAAAATTTTTCCCTGTTTTCGATTTGTTTTTACACAGTTTTATGGTTGCTTTTGATGTTAGGTTTAGTAACATACTTTTCTGTGACATCTAGAGTTCATTTTCTACTCAAAATGACCCATTCATACTCAAACACTATTCACTGATTGTTACTGTCATTGTGTACCAAGTATTGAGGTCTCTGACTCTTGTTTGGGAGAGCAAAAACTCTATCTCTTTGATCATAAAAATAAAGTTGAAAATATTGGGTTTGCTTTATTTGTCTGAATATTAATGAAAGATACAATAAGATAATAAAAAACTATTGGTTTAAAATGTATGTTAGTGTGTAGAAATTAAATGATTAAATTGATATGGTGGCACATAATTAATTGTAGTAAATTCTACTCAAAATATTTTAGCTAAAATTATTAATATAATTAATTTGAAATTACTGAAAGAGATGAATAAACTCAACTTATAAATATAAGTACCCTCAACTTAAAAAAAATATATCTGGATTTAGATAAATTTATTTTGGCAACCCCTTGACATAAGTCAACGTAACATTTTTTTCAGTGTACAAAATGCACGTTTTAAGAGAGTTAAGAAACAGTCATGAAAGTATACTGTCTTTAAATAAACTTAAGTGTACTTTAAAAAAATGCAATGCAAAATATAGTCAGCACTAATAATAAGGGTATGTTTACCTAGTTTACATATTTATTTTACTGATAGGCTGTTTCATATTCTAGTGTTTGGAGTTGAAGTATCCTCTCCTTTCCTCTCAACTTGTTTTAGAATCTGACAGCTTAAATGTAAATGGACATAATTTGGTTGAATTATGTATCAGAAGTAAAGTTACTGTGTAAGCGTATGTAATTTTTTCAGTAAGGTCCTCCAAGATTACTAACTGGCTGATGTATTTGACAATGCCTATTCCTGTCCTCAACTGCAGATGACATCATAACTTGACCAACAGCATTATTTTACTACATGGATAATAGTCAATCATTTTCAACCCAGTTTTGGTCTCCAGATTATGCAGAGGTGTAAAGGAGAAAAGAAATGATAGAAGGTAAAACAAAGTGTCAGCATGTCCCGCCGCCTCAGAGATCAGTTCAAAAACTCCCAACAGTTCAATCTACAAACTCATTAGTGCAATGAATTTCTCACCTAACCCTCTGAAACTGCTAAATGCAGCAGTTTCCAACTCCTTCTGTTCTCTTCACCCGACCTGTGTTGGGCAGTTGTGCATATTACATATACTGAAGCTATTAGTCTAAATACATTTCTCAGCAATGAGGTGGCTGTTTTTTTTTTTTTTGTTTTTTTTTTAAGAAGTGGGTTAACAGTGTGCTCCTTGCATCTGGTTAATTTTTAACTACAAATTTTCTCATTAAAACACACACTCAATCACAACAAATTACACATTTTTACACAGCAGTTGACGTGTCACGCTTACTACTGTGAGGAAGGAGGAACGATGAGATGGAAGGGAACTCAATGAAATATTCTTTATTTTCTTGACATGGAACAAGGAACACACATAGGAAATAGGTAATGACGTTTATGACAGCAGGCAGGACTTTAGATACACAGGGCTTGATGAAAACTGAAAACTATTGGGACACACCTGGGATCAATGGAATAAAATGGGGAACACCAGGAAACACAATCAGGAAAGGAACAGGAAAAACAAATAAGGGCATTATCATAAACATAGAGCATGTGGGGGAGGAAAACACAACACGAGACATAGAACAGAGTCTGACATTACTCCCCCCTCCCAGAAGGCATGTCCCCACACCACACAACATCCAATGG
This sequence comes from Carassius auratus, assembly GCF_003368295.1. Classification (NCBI taxonomy): domain Eukaryota; kingdom Metazoa; phylum Chordata; class Actinopteri; order Cypriniformes; family Cyprinidae; genus Carassius; species Carassius auratus. The sequence continues at coordinate 206,342 of NW_020527671.1, forward strand.
TGGGTGGGGGGGGTGCTCTGGAGGTCCCTCAGGATAGACACAGGATGGCAGGCCTCCAGAGCGATACCAATTCGGGGTAAAATGGCGGAGCAGGCAGCTCGTGGAGCCATGGTGGAACAGGCAGTCCAGGAGGCCATAGCGGAGCAGGGAACTCAGGAGGCCATGGCGGATCAGACAGTCCAGGAGGCCATGGCAGAGCAGGGAACTCAGGAGGCCATGGCGGATCAGACAGTCCAGGAGGCCATGGCAGAGCAGGGGACTCAGGAGGCCATGGCGGAGCAGACAGTTCAGGAGGCCTTGGCAGAGCAGGGGACTCAGGAGGCCATGGCGGAGCAGACAGTTCAGGAGGCCTTGGCAGAGCAGGGGACTCAGGAGGCCATGGCGGATCAGACAGTCCAGGAGGCCATGGCAGAGCAGGGAACTCAGGAGGCCATGGCGGATCAGACAGTCCAGGAGGCCATGGCAGAGCAGGGGACTCAGGAGGCCATGGCGGAGCAGACAGTTCAGGAGGCCATGGCAGAGCAGGGAACTCAGGAGGCCATGGCGGATCAGACAGTCCAGGAGGCCATGGCAGAGCAGGGGACTCAGGAGGCCATGGCGGAGCAGACAGTTCAGGAGGCCATGGCAGAGCAGCCTCCACCACCCACCACCTCGGCCAAAATGCTTGGGGAAGATTATGGGTTCAGAGGCCCTCCGTGGGCCTGACATATACCACAGCCCACTGTGGGCTAAATGAAGGAACAGGAGACCACTGTGAGCTAGACTCAGTAACAAAAGCACTGAGTGGGCTAAACTCAGGGACTGGAGTCCTCACTGGGCTAGATTCAGGGGTTTGAGCCAACACTGGAGCAAGCTCTGGGGCTTGGATGAGGGCTGTGAACAGTCTTTTTTCTTCTCATCCTCCTCCCTTGGTTATGGGTGAACTGGGCACCCAGGCTGATTCTGCCTCGGGGACTGACGCTTTCCAGACACCGGAGGATCCCATCCCTTCAGCTTAGTCCTGTGGTGTCTGTTCTATTGAAACATGTATTTAAATATATTACACATATACAATTGTACATTTGAAATAATTCAATTTCATTAGCTTTACAATGAAATATTCAATTACACAAAACAGTTCAATTTGCAAACAAGTGCTTTACACATGCTTCAATATAGTTAATAAATAAGTTTACTTGACAGGAATGACAAGATTGTTAAAACATTATTTACTTAAAATGTACTTAAATGTAAAGTACAATTTTTATATTGCAATTTTTTTAAAAGTGTGCTTATTAATATAGCATATTTTATTTAAAGTAAATTTAAACTTCTATAAATTTTTGATTCTTACATTTTTTGAAAAAAAATCAACTTTTACCAAAGTCTGCTAATTTTCTTCTTTAAAGAGAGACCAACCTTAGGTTTACTGTATATTCAAAAGTATTCATAAACTACAGCAATTTAAGTTTGGATAGTGCACTTTAATGCCTATTTAAAAAAATTGGAGATGACAGTTAAGGGGTTAAGAAATAGCCATAAACTGAAAAGTTTTTTCTTTTATTTTTTTATTAATATTATGAATCTGCTAAAAAAAAAAAATATTAAAATGTATTTATTTATTTATTTACAATTTGATGTATACTACAAGTGCACAACACACATATATAATTAAGTACACTTTTTATGGGTTTATTTTTTTCTTTCCACTTCGGTTTCTCCAAGTCATTCATTATCTTGAACAAACTAGTTATTCAGAAGTGATTACAGTGTGTTTAGGGCTTAGAACCTTTATGTTTGCTATAAAGGAAGGATATATCACATATGTGATTGTGAAAACTTTATGATATAGACAGTACAGTTTGTCCTATTTCACAAGCAAAACACAATGCTTTCACCAGTAATTAAGAGGCCCAGGTCTCCGCTAATCTCAAACAAATATAATTCTGATTATGTCCACCTCAACCCTAACTCTCATTAGCGATCAATCTGCTTTGGGTCTACATGATTTTCAGCATAATATACCAATAACTTAATATGGAAGGTATATTGCTAGTTAAAGGGCAAGCACTGTAAGAAGGGTCAAACACTTAGTGATGCCAAGAATACACATTTAGAGATTTACAGATCACCTCAGAGGCATTTCTTGCCTCCAGTCAACTTAATTGGTTTTCCGCTCTGGAGGTAAATATATGATCACCAAAAGGTTTTCTTTCTAATACGAATCACTCAAAGTAATAAGATGTCAGTAATGTGATGGTAAATTAGCTCATTTATTTTCAGCCTGAAATAAGAATAATAATAAAAAGTAAAGGTGCACAGACATGCATTCCATATGGCTGCTGGCAAGGTTTTTTGTGAAATGCCGATTGAGTTCAGAAGGACACACACTAACAAGGTATTTCTATCAGCATAACAGTTTCTATTTTTATACATTGAAGTTTTTTTGAGGTAAAACTCAAACAACTTCAGCCTTCACAGAACAAGTAGTCTAAAATCAGCATCTCAGGAGCAAAGCCCACATCAACCAGGGACTCTCCTTAACTCTCCACTGACCAACCTGCTCATCTAATGAAGAGGCCATTAACAACATCAAAGACAGAATCTGGAAATTAATTAGGCTTATCTCTCTCTCTTAGAACATACTCTCTTTGAGAAACCTATTAGCATGTGCCATCAAGACTTGGGACGTTTCATTCGACACTGGTTAATGAGGTACATTATGCTGCTTTTTGCAGCACTCACTCATCTTTGTATCTCATCTACTATTGCAAAAATCTATATCCTAAACAAAAACCCATTTAAATGCCCTGGATGTAAAGAAAGGTGTTGTACAGTAGACATATTTACATATGACAGTATCATAACATTATGAAAATGCTTTACGTAGCTTGAGCAAGCAAACGAAACTGTCAACATTTTACTGTAGCTACTGCTATAACATTGCAAGCTATCAGCATTTTATTGGATGGTCGGATATCAAATGCATCTTCTCATAATATTGGGGTCTGTTCTTATAAGCCCAGTTAAAAAAAATACCAAATCTCTGTCCAGATAAAAAGATTTGTCGCATCTAAGGGATTGTGGGCTTCTTGTTAAGTTTAATGTCAAAAGAAACGCTGACTCTACGTGCTTCCTGCGATCATTTGGCATACTTCATTAAACACCACTATCTGACCTACTCTTGTGAAGTCACTTCAAAGGCATTGGAAACTGCATATTCTCTCTAATGAAGTGCTGCTGCATACACAAGCTCTGTAAAGACACCTGATATTAAATGTGAGGTGAATTACATTAATTAAGGACACATTTAAAATCAAAACATCCAGAGAAGTACTTTGTCACGGTTTCTTGAAGATAACTAGGGACTTGGATACTAACATTGCTTATAACCTGAGTTCAATCATTCTACCTACAGTGATTATTAAATATATATTAAATATAAAATTTGGTTCTTTTTTATTTATTTTTTTCAGCCCATGATTTTAATTACAGCATTCCATACAGCATTCCAACGGTATTAATTATAAAATAAAATTTCACTGTACATTGTTCACTTGTACTATCACTCAGAAATGTTCTCCATACTATTGCATTGCTTGGCAACAGGCAAAGCTTGATCCTGTGATTGCTTTTGGAAATATGTTTGTTGGTGGGGCAGAAAAATATAAGAACTGGTTGGAATTATTTATATAAGTGCATTTTGTGTATGCAACTGTTGTACAAATTTAATATCAGAATCACAATTACTAATACTAAATATTGTAAATAACAGCATGCTTGCTGAAGAGATGTTGCTTAATTGCAAGTTATGGATATTAAATGCAAATAGTGTGGATGCATTGCTAAAAAAAGTTACATGAAATGTGAAGCAATACAGTGAACTCTAATAGGATGATAAGAATGAAAGCAATACCAATAGGCCTAGAAAATTCAGTCACTCTCTGAGGATAAATAGTTAAATGTGCCAGTGAACTAGATTTATATGAGTGAGTCTTTTCTCCACTCTGCGACAGAGCCAATCTGAAGCTGCCCTGACCTGACCTCAGACTGAAGATGTTTTATTAGCGGTGACTTTACAATTCAATTCAATGCAGTCTATTTGTATAAGGTGATGTCCATATGGCAGAAATGTACAAAAAAAAAAAAAAAACTTCCAGTTAATTAATGACATGTATTCAAACAAATGGTGAACACTATCAACAGCAATTATAATATTTTGGGATTACACTTATAGGAAAGTTTTCTATGTTGGTTCAGGGTTGGTGTCCCTTACGAAAGGAAAATATATTTACCAATATATTTCTTAAAATATATTGTGATATATTGTAATATATTATTTTCCCTTTTTATTTCTAATATTTTATATATTTGAATACATTTAATAATATATTGATGATACATATATTATATAATATATTGCAAAATATACAAATGATTGCCGCTTTCAATATATTGCAATATATTGGAAAAAAATAAATATATATAAGAATATATAATATTACATATTACATTTTTGTTTCATAAGGGCGTCGTCTGAGGCCCCCGGAGGGGTTGGAAACATCTCTTCTCAAAAAAGGCTGGATCCAGACTGAAGCTTGTGTAATTCCTAGTAACCTCGGGATTCCCATCCCATGGCAGAAAGAGTGTTGCTGTTCAAAACAATAAAAACAAAAATTGTAATGTGTACATTTTATCAGATATAACTGGAGTACATGGTGCAGAGATTGTAAAATTGGTGTATCATATTTCCTTTAAGGACTCTAGCTGCTGCATTTTGAACTAACTGTAGCTTGTTTATTGAAGATGCAGGACAAACACCTAGCAGTGCATTACAATAGTCCAGTCTAGAGGTCATGAATGCATGAACTAACTTTTCTGCATCAGAAATAGGTAACATGTTCTGATTATACCATGCTTCTTTACTCCTTTTTTCGAAACTTCCCACACATCTTCGTTCCTCTCTACTGGTCTGCCACTCAGAACGTATCTCTCATTTCAACAACCTGAAATTCTATCATATTCTAATTTCTTTGTTCCCTCTTCGAGTTCTAACCTGACCAGGGAAACACTTGCTCAGTTCTAAAAATAAGAAGTTGTTGCAGAAATTAATCAAAAATTTAGAAAATGACAATTTAACCAACCATTTTCTGATCCTTAACAACAAATACAAATTTAAATCAATCCACCAGTGAAAGGGTCTGAACTAGCATTGTATGTAATATGTAAAATGTTTATAATAATCAGTATACAAATATGCATAGTATATAGCCTATATAATACACTATCTTTTTATAGTGTATAGTGTATAGGTATAATTACATTTATTAAATTGTTGATTCTTTCAACAATCCTGATTATTTCAGGGAAAAGCAAGTGCCTACTGTCTCTATGATAAATCAACTGATTTTGTTCCAAAAAATCTTTCAGGAACTGTTCTAGTAGTACTGTTAATCACAACTTTAAACATGCATAGCATGTAACGCACAGTGATGTGTGTAACAGTAAAATTGGTCAATAAGGCAGTTACAGTAGGCACAGTTTGCATAATGTGCATAATGGAATGCAGTGAATTAAATAGGCACTGTCAAGTTTATTATAATGCTGACATAGAACTGGCCTAATACAACAAGAACACTGTGTTTTCTAGCTCATACATGTGCTTAATAACAATTACTATATATTGTAATTGCAGTCTCGTTATTGACTGATTGACTTTACACTGAAATACAATAGCTCAGCATAAGCTCATAAAAAAATGTGACCACCTACATTTTTGCAAAACTCCGATAGCGTACCTATACTTACAATTCATTGCAGTTTCCAGCTGAAAAACAAAAACACTAGTGACATTATGGGCCCTATTTTAACGATCTGAAACGCAAGTGTCAAAGCGCGAAACGCAAGTAACTTTGTGGGCGGGTCTCGGCGCTGTTGCTATTTTCCCGGCGGGATAAATGGCTCTTGCGCCCGGCGCAAATCTAAAGTGGGTTGGTCTGAAGTAGCTTAATTATTCATAGGTGTGGTTTGGGTGTAACGTGAAATAAACCAATCAGAGCGTCATCCAACATTCCCTTTAAAAGCAGGTGCGCAAGTTCCATTATGGATTGCTATTATTATGCCGTATTTACCAGGCGCACGCCAGGAGCGGTTCACAGCCGAGGAGACTGATGTTCTTGTAAGAGCAGTGAAAGACAGAGAAGTTGTGTTGTATGGGGATGGGAGAATAATTAGCCTGAATAATTTGTAAGCTAGATTTATGCCTATTTTGTTCACATCTTCGTGGCACACCACAATGATTTCCGTCATCTCATGTGTTAATATTTTTTTAGTATAACAATTTATGATTTGCAAAAATAACTGTTGCATCTGTGTAGATTACATGAGCAAAGTGTATGCGCGTTGTGCACGCTATACATTATGGTCAAGCATGCGCCCTTAAAATAGCATAATGAACAACGCGCAACGCGCCACTGACTTTAGACTAGGTTTTTTCTGGTCAGTGGCGCAATTGTTTAATGGAACAGTAAAATAGCACCAGGGATTGTTTGCGCCGGAACACGCCTCTTTTTTTGCGCTGAACCGCCCAGGGAGCGCAAGTTCATTTACTAGTTTAGCGACGTGCCTCTGTGGAGGGAAAAGCGCGCTTTGCGCGGGTGCAAAATAGGAATGACACATGCGTCGGTGTACAAAGTCAATTGCGCTGGGTGCAAGATAGGGCCCTAAAACACAAACCTTAAAAGCATCACATTTGCTTTTGTTAACTCTATTATTTAGGTTTAGGGTTGTTGGTACATTATTTTCAAATCCAATAGTGCATTAACCTTTTATCACCACTCATTTGAAAGACTTGAAATTTGGTCTTAGACAGTTTTTTTTATGTTGTCCTCATTGTCCTAAATAATGTTCAAATAACCATTTGTTAAACAATTTCATTTTTGAATTATATAATTGTTTTTACAAAATTACATAATGTATATTTCCTTGTCTGTCTACTTTTTTTCTACTCTCTCTCTCTCTCTCTCTCTCTCTCTCTCTCTCTCTCTCTCTCTCTCTCTCTCTCTCTCTCTCTCTCTCTCTCAGGGCACTGCACACTCAAAAATGGACAGACATGCTAGTAGCCAGCTCTAAGGCGTCAGTCATCTCAAATACATATCAAGCACAAAATAATAGTTGTGGAAAATCAATAGCACAAAAGTCAACTTCAACAGCAAACAGCCAGCAAGAAATAGTCCCCCACTGAGAACTACCATTTGCATTCTTTGTTCCACCTAAACATTCCAGCAAAGGGAATAAACATCTATTACTTTCAAACTGTGGAAAGGAACAAAGATGGTTCAGCTCTTGATTAATAGGCGCCTGCTCTTTGTTGCACTTTACTAGAGGATTTCACACATAACTATAAATTTAACAAGAACGAATAAGTGAAATAACAGCTAATGGATGGGTGTTGTTCAAATATGCTTTTCAGACCTTTTCAGTAAGATAAACAACATGTTGTGTAAAACATTAATTGTGAAATTAATGAGGTGGTAATTCCAGGTTATGTCATCGTGGCCAATTTAATAGCTTTGTGTGTTGCTTTCCTGTTATTTAAAGCTCAGTCTAGGCTGCAGGCAATATTTTACAGCGAAATTAAACACCAAGCACCCTTTTTTTCAACCAAACCTCCAAATTACAAATAGGTACATGCATTAGGAAAATCTATTGAAGGCAGTAACACTTTCAGTATGCAGGCTGAGTACTGCTGATGGCTAAGAACTGTTGAAAAATCGACCAAGGAACAGGTCTAAAGCGAACTCTGTTTCATATAAAGTTTGAAGCTGCTTTGGTGAAAGCCCAGCAGCCATGGATTAAGCAAGGCCCTCTCTGCTCTTGACAAATGCCATCTCCACACGTCTCCCCAAAGCCTCCCCAGGAGACCAGGGTTAAACACAACTCCATTACTTGCTCCTAGGCAGGAGCAATGGATGGGGAGCACATCAATCAAGCCGTCTTCGGCTCTTTAAAAATGTACTCGCCTCTCCCTCGCTCCAGCCTCCCTGCTCAAGGAGGTCGGCTATTGTTCAAACATCAATCGCTCAGACCTGTCAGCTGGAGCGCTCTACCTCATCTCAGCTGCTATGGAGAGAGGAAGAGGGGTGGTGGAGGGAAGGAGCCGCTTGATGAAGCGGTATTTGATGGCATGGTGGAAGCTGAGAGGATGAATGCGTTGTTGAAAGAGAGAGCCTTAAGGTTCTCAGGGGTTTGGTGAGATTTGGAAGATGGAGTTTGGTGGAAAGAGTGTTGTGGGGTTGATTTTAAAAATGTGCAGATGTTAAAGATGTTCCAGTATCCAGTTCTGGACAATGAACAATGGTTCTAAACTGTGTCCTGAGCATAGAATTAGCAATCTCTTCAAAATAACAAGATTAGGAATGCAAGTACGTAAGCATAAAATCAATCACAAAGACATGAAAACAGCTCACTTTTCACAGTAGAAACAAAACAAAACAAAAACGAATTAAATGAACCCTTATGGCAAAATGTATATACACATTTTTAAATTAAATACATTTAGAGAGAGAGAGAAGTCTTCTTCACAATCTCCTGTGCCTGGTGGTTTCAGGCATGAGACATCGTGTGCCTTCCATAAGGGCACATCGCCAGGTGCCTGCTGGGACACTTAAAAGTACTGCAGATTCCCTCAGCATGAGGCAAAAGAGATCTACTCAGGGTCAGGTCAAAGAGCAGAGTGGAATGCTGGGATGAATTTATTAGAGGGGGAGATAGACAGCAGAGGGAAGGGGAGGGAGGGGAGTAAAGAAACAGAAGAAATGGCATCACCATCTAACAGGCATGATGGTACTTGTCAAACAGGTCAGTACATGCAATGGAGAGATGTTATCTCACTTTACCTTCATCCCTTTTTCTCTCCCTGCAGTTATGCTGTAAAAGGACAGATATATCAGTTTCAATAAGATTACCCAATACATTTGACCCTTTTATTTATGAATTAATATGTTGAATAATTCACATATAATAATACTGAATGAATGAACGAATGAGAAAGGTATTTTTGCAAATACCTATTCATATGCCAGCTTAGTCAATAAAATATCTCTCTGCTCAGCAAGGCTGCATTTATTCAAATAGGGAAAAATTAAATAAAAGTTTTTAATATTATTATTTATGTTTTATTTACTTATTTATCTATTTATTATTATTATTCATTTGTTTAAAGGGATTGATTATTGTGATTGCAAAACTGAATTAACAGCAGCCATTAATAGTGTCATGCTTGTTTAGTACTCCAGAAACAGTTCTTATCCTTATTAACTTTAAAAACATTGTTGTGACGAATGGGGCGGGCCGAGAACCGTGGGAACGGGGCGGGGCCGAAAGCCGTGGGAACGGGTCGAGGCCGGTGGAGTGTTTTGGTAATGAGTGACACCTGGTCCACTCACCGGTCTCGAGTCCCACGGAGAAGATTGGAAGGATACCAAAGAGAAGCGACGACAGTGAAGGACGAGAGAGGACCAGGCCTGGGCTGTATTTTGTAAATGTCCGCCGGTTCCCGCCTCCTCCTTCCCGTGATTGTGAAGTTTGTATATTTTTACAATTGTCTTTTAAACATGGTTCATCCTTGCAAAATAAAAATGAAAAAACATGGAATATCCATGTGATACAGTTTTTTTTTTTTTTTTTTACCAAGAACTAATTAAAGTCTAATTAAAGTCTAATCAAGATGTTACCCCTATTTTTTTTTTTTTTTTTTTACAAATATCTACACACGTGCCTTTCTCTAGGTAGGAAAACATTTTCTATTTTGTCACCTTTCAAAACCTCACTTGCCCTCAAATCCACTTTCTTTATCTTTCCACTGTACACAACAGAAGCATTAATTTATTTTTCTTTTCTTTTTTCTTTTGTTTTGTTAATAGGGTCCAATTAGGCCCATGGAGTGGTCTGTGCTGAGATAAGATGTCTCCAGAGCCTGGGGGGGGGGGGCCAGCAGCAGCAGCAGCACTTGTAATGAATGGATGGAGCCTCTGTTGATGTGCAGTGATCATTAAGTAGCTGATAATTACATTGGTATCTCAGTGCCGTGTGTGTGTATTTGTGAGTTAAATCCTGCTGTGTGAGGATGTGGTACACTGATGAATTTGGGAAGGGGGATAATCTGTGTTTTTGCATCCACCTGACCTTTTTTATTATTATTATTATTTTATTTTTTTGTTTACAAACTGTACCCCAATTTCTGAGCTCTCCCTCATTTCCACATTTTGACCATAACTCACCTCCCTCCTCTTCAGTAGGACCTCATTTTTTACTACTCAACCAGTCACCCAGAAAAATAGTCGACTATAGCAAGAATTTTGTTTCTCTATGTGACTGTCTAAATCAAGGGTTGCAGCCTTTTTAGCATGAAGTATGCCATTTTTTTCTTGATTATGACTGCAGCGCAACTCGCACCCGCTTCAGTTTTGTGATTTTTGCAGGATGCTATACTTTCCCAGCATACACTGAAGCATGATTAAATGAAGAAGATTATCTTATCACTCACTGTTTTTGTAATTTATTGCATTCTTTGCACTAGTGTTGTCATGTTTGTTGTTCCCGTTTGGTTATTTGTCATGTTGAGAGCATGTCTTTCTTAATAATGTGTAATTTGAGGGTAACCATGATTGTGTATTTTGTGTGGAATACTAATAATCATGTACAGTATGCCTGGATATAGATTAATTTAGCGTGTATGTAACAAGCAGGTTTGTTTTGCAGATGCAGACCATATCACATATAATGCAGTATAAATTCTAAACAGAGGGGTCATTCTTGTTACAAAAGAAAACACGTCGTGATGCTACCTGTTGTGTCTTGTCAGTGTTTATTTATGTATTTATGTATTCATTATTTATTTATTTTTAGTTCATTGTTCTATGAGTGACAAAGTGTGTTTGCTGGGTCACAGCCTTTGCTAATGTTTGAAAAAAAAAAAGACGACTTGAGACATGCATGAAGTGTTTTGTAAGTTTTAGTGCATTTTGAATGTTACATTTGACACATTTAAATTGGTACGGAGAACTGTGGGAAGAGCTTTGAAAAAGTGACTTAAGTATTGAAAAATATGTCCCAATCCTAGAATAAAAAAGAAAAGAAATGTCACTTATCTCTTTTATACAACGTATTATTCTGATTTAATATTGTAGCATCAGAAAAAAAGCTACTGGAATCTTTCTGAACTGTATCCCTCTACCAGATTATACACAAACAGTGCCACAAACAGAATACAAAGCAATGTAATGTAGTGGTTTGGGTGGATCACAAAGTACTACTGTATGTGTTTTCAGCCCTGGACCACAGTGCTGCGCTAGACACGGCTAATTGAATACTGTTGGCTGAAGAGGAAAAGACACGCCTGGAGTGTGCAGAAGGGTTTCAGCCAGCTACAATTAGACAGGGAAATGATGCATGAAATGGTGTGAGAGTGAATGGTGAGAGAAGACTAAAGGAAGATTGAGAGAGAAAGCTAGAGCTAACCACAGCCAAACTTATTAAGAGAGAGAGCAAAAGTGTGATAAAGTGAAAAGTCGAGCTAAAGTCAGAAAATGGGAAATCATGACTGAATGAAGTTAGGAATGAAAAAAGACGAAAGGATAGGTGTCTTTGCTACATGTCATATTTTGTCACAGAGTTTAGAAATGTCAAAAATTGCAGTGTAAGGTTTTAGTTAGCACCTCAAAAGACTAAGAAGTTTTCACTGAGGGCTTTGAACCTGCAGTGCATATGAACTTCATCATCAGAAATTGACCTTCGCTAATCATGCATTAGACAGCAACATGGGGGAAATCAGGCTTTTAAGTTTGTCCCCATCATATTTTGTCCTCTACTGTATTGTGATGTGTATCTTTAGTGAACCATGGGGACTTCAGAGAACAAGAGCTTTTAAAATGGCTTCCCAGCCCTGTCACTTCAGAGTTGTGTTAAGCCCTGTAAAAAAAGTCATGCATGAGGAGAAAAACTGTGCCGGCTGAATTCACACTTTGAAAAATATCAGTAGGAATAAATGCTTGTCAACAGGCTTAAGAAGTCTGTACTTCGTGACTGCAACGCAATCGTTTAATAATTATTACAATTATTAATTTAATAAGTGAAATTTTGCCCATTTAGCTCTTGAAATGTATACTGTACTTAAATGTATAGAAAATAATGTTTCTGTGGTGAATAATAATATTCTTGGAATTTACACTTTGACACTCACTGCCAGGGTAGCAGCAGGGTAGCAGCATTACAAAAAAAAAAAAAAAATAATAATAAGTTTCTCGTGACACTGGTGATATGTGTCAAAAATGATTGATGGATTGATATATTCTCCAACAGACACAAAGGCAATAGGGATCAATACCTCAGTAGACCCTCATTCAACAGTTCCATCAACAGTATGTGTGATAGTTTAGTCTTTGAAAAGATTCCATGTGGGGAGGATATTAAAGATTCATGAGATTTATGAGATTTGTCATAAACCTGGGAGTGTGGAGGGTACTTGTCTTGTTTGCATCATATTGGACCTTACATCATCCATATATCCTGCAGACACTGTTTGTTACTTTATATTGTATCATATTATTTTGTGTATGCTGTGTGTTTGCACAATGTGCAGACGGCATAATGTCTTGTCATTCTTCTGCTTGGTATTTCACCTGCATTTTCAGTTGCATTTCAAATTAGCCAGTATACATAGTTTGAGTATAATACAGCTGTAACTGACATGCCATGTAGCTGCAGACCAGTGATTCTGATTTGCTGCATTGTGCATAATTAAATGAGTTTGAGACCAGAGAAGTTTTCATGAAAGAAAGTGATGTTTACCATGGACTGAGATGTAAATTGGTCAGTGAATCTGCCTCATTCATAAAACAGAACATACAAGAGTTAGAAGAAGCATCCCAATTGTGCTGTAGACAGATGATTAAAATGACTAAAAGAAATCCCATTTGTAGCAGTGAGGGAAGATTACCTACAAGGTTTGTAACTTGTGTCAGTAATTTAACTGATGTTAGCTACAGTAATTATGCTATATTTTTTCTTTGAACAGAAAGTGTGGGGCATGGAGTTCCCTTAAATTAAAGTAAATTCCGCATGCAGTAGCAAACAGCAGTCCTCCATAGGTTTTAAAAAGGAACTTGAAACTGTTGCCACTCACTTCTCTTTTACCTTATAGTTTGAGCAGGCACACAATTAGAAGAGGTGGTGGTGACTCTAGCGCATGAGGACAGTTAACCTGATGGGTGTGTGGGACACCGGGAGCTTGACAGCAAGTTTCAGAGATATAAGAAGAAGTCCATTGGTAGTCGACTGGGATCGAGGAGAAACGACAGGACCTGAATTTGGATTCAGTTGAGGAAGCACCTGCTGTGAGCAATGGCGCGAGAGACTAAGTTTGAAGGGGAGAAGCAATAAAGTGTTCTTTAGTGCAGAGGAGAGGCACCTGGAGCAATGTCGAAGAATGTCATAGAATCACAAGCACGCTAGCATGTCCGAGCCGTAACAGGGTTGTCACGTACGCATTATGCGTGGGCTCTCTAGAATGAGTTTTGAGACATGGTGGGTTGAGTACTTCATCCTCAGAGGTTTAGATCGCAGACTGTGCTATAGCAGACAGTTTCCTGGCATGTGCGTGGGGATGACGCTGGAAGAATTGTCATAAGGATGTGGTAAGTTGCTGTTTATATAAGTATTATGGTAGGAACATGTGGTAGGAATGTTTGAAAGACATTCCAAACTTTTAGGTTTCGATCTCCATTCAAGATTTGAACATTTTACATTGTGTTTTGAAAAAGAGCTGATCTAGCTTTGATGTTTGATTGGCTCCCTTGTAGATTAGTATGAAAGGCAAAATCTTCAGAAACAAGTTATTTTGCTTTGCAAAATTTTGGCTGAAGTCAACACAACTCAAATGAAACTCAGCATTGGTGCACTGAACTCCATCGCACAGTTAAAACCAAAATCATTTATGTTTACATCTCAAGAACAGTGTTGAAACTGGTGGCACATTGTTTTGACCAAATCTGACCTTCAAAGCATAAGAAAATTATAGGCGTGACAGCAGAGTAAAACCAATTACACTAGCGCACAAGTTTGAAATTCTACACCCAACATACTTTAAAACAGATTTCAGTACTAGCTTACGCTGCGGCAAGTGACAACACTGCTTAGCCTTGGCAGAAATGCTGGCTTTAAGATGATATTATAGCTTGCCGAGGATTTGGGACCAAGGGCTAGTGGAGGTTGTGAAATGATTTGCTGAGGTGCCCTGTCAACGCCTGTCTAAGCGGCTGTGCGGGGAAAATGGCCTTTAAACGATCTCTTATAGAAGCCTAGTTCTACTCGCTAATGTCCGCTGTATGGAAGAGCAACTGCGGTGTGGAGAATCAGTCCTGAATGGCCCTTTAAGTACAAAATGTGACATGATTGAGAGAGATTCGGGCTCTAAATCAACTCAAGGCGTTTTTACAGTGATTCCTGACCACTGTGAGCCACAGCAAATAGGCTTTGGAGCACAGAGGGGAATGCTTTGGATGAGATAGTTTGTCTTTTAAGTATGTACAAGGTAAACTTTCACAGACACTGATATTAACATGACAGAAACATTCACAGACATTAATCTTCATATGTTCTGCTTCATTATAGACATGGAAAAATGGCTATGGTTACTAACTTCAGATTAGTATGAGAAATTCACAGCACTTTCCCTCTGGTAGCATTTGTTTTATTATTTTTTTTTATTGGCAAAGTATATTATATTCCTGTGCTCTGAAAATACATCACACACCTCCGGTCTTCATCTGCCCTTCTCATTTACCGCCTTTATAGCATCACATTACACCCAAATCAGAAAGCACCATCAATGGACTTTCAATCATGCTGGACGGGCAGGACGCCTCCACTTCCTTCCATCTCTTCCATCTTTTCATCCTTTCATCCATAACCCATGTCCACCCCTCTCCTGCTCTTAATCTAATCCACTACAGTTTAATATACTGCTCTCAGCGCTCTCTCACAATGCCTTTAAATGTGGGTTTTATGAGCCTGCAATTTCATTCCAGCACAGGAGCCGGTAGAGTAAATCCTATCCGCCTGTCGTCACACGGCGATACATTAACATGACAAAAGTGGTGGCTGCTGTGGAGTCGTGTAGTGTGGAGACGAGTGCAGAGTCAGAGAATGAGAATGAGAGCGAGAGAGAGAAATACCAAGATTAATTGAGGGAACTGTGAAGAATAGGCCTTCTTGGGTATTGAGAGTTTACTTTCGTTTGCACATAACAAGAGATTATATTAACTGATGGGTGAGTGATGAACTAGATTCTTCTTCTAAAGGTTTCTTTCTCATCTTACCGTATATTTTTATTTTATTTTTTTCATTGCCATTGTTGCTGCTCAACAGGGGGTTTGTAGGGCACTATTCTTTGCAAATGCTCTGAAACATTACCATTAGAAAAGTTTTCTGAAGACTATGCAGTAAAAATTGCTGTCTTGTATAGTGCAATGATTCTGTACTGCACAAAACACTCATCCTGCTAAATCAGACCCCTGCAGTAAAACTGCAGTTAAGTAAAGTATATTTGTAGTTCACTGTAGTATAATTGCAGTACAGCTGCTGTTCTGTGCAGACAAACAGCCATCTACATAGTACGAATATGCTGTAAAAAGTGGTAACTTGCAATTGTTGCCTTTAAGAACTATTTCCACCTGATTTAACCCATTAACGTTTGTTGTAAAGGAATATATTTATGTATTTAAGCAGATTCAGTGATGTTAAAGAGTAGTTTAATGTTGTACATTTACAGTCTAGATTACTTTTAAAATGTATTTCCACACAGTGCTGTGTTTTATTGTTTATTGATTTATTTATTCAAAGTTGTAAATAAAACAAAGATTATTGGAGTGTGTTTTAGAAAATACTATTCCATTAAATTATTTCATCAAATTAAACTCAATACAGTACACCTGCAGTTAAACGGAATCACAAAATGAACACATCCACCCACACATACTTGGGAACATGTGTATACAAATAATGCCATTAACTGATTAATTTCAAACAGCTTGATTTGCTAATGTTTAGGTATGTGTGTTGTGTTCAGGTTGTGCTCATACACTAATTTAATAAAATAACTATATAAAATGAATTGTGCCTTCAGTCCTTGGTAGCAGCTGTAGCAGTGCAGGAACAGGTTTTACATTTGCTAAACTGAATGGAATACAATTTATGAAAATTATTGCAGTACTATTACAGCATTTAGTACAGTGTGATAAAACTAGAACTGCAATTGTTATTATACTTTTAATATACGGTACATTGTTCATCTCCTCTTTCTGATTGTTCATAAAATCTCTTTAAAAGGTACAGTTTATAATGACCATTTTATTTTAGCTAAAACAATTTCTTCAGAATTGAAAGTTGGGAGATTTTCTACTTGATTTTCTGATCTGCTTTGCAACTTTAGAATCATAATGAAAAAAACAAAGAGAAAAATCAACTTTATCCTCCAGGTTTTGTAGCTCATTGTATTTTTAATTTTAATATTTTTTTCTAATTTTTTTTTCTAAACCTACATGTAAGATATGTTCTATACATTTTTATATAGTTGGAGCTTTGAAGCAATAAAGAAAAAAACTAACAGGGAGAGTAAAACACACACACACATCATTTTGACATTCAAAGACCACTGTCACTAAAGCAGATGGCTTTTCTCTCGGAGGGCCTGCTCTACTGAATGTCACACTAACCACTCACAATGCTGGGGATGACTACAGCCGGGTCCATGTTTAGAGAGAGGCCATATGGTAATCTGACAATGTGTTTGGTGCATGTCACTAAGGTGCTGTCTTTAATGGCCTGTTATAGATATTTTAGATTCTCTAGGTGTACCAATGATCACCCATCCATTAGCTGCTAAACACACCACCTTTTTTATCTTTACTCTGTCTCGCCAAACTACACACACATTCTGTACACATACAAGGCCCCCCACTGTCCACAACAATATCTGAAGCCCCTTCAAACAAGTATTTGAAGAAAATGATTTTTTTTTTTTTTTTTTTTTTTTTTTTTTTTTACTGTTTTAGCTTATTATTAAGCTTGTTTCATGCCACAAACATTTTAAATCGTCTTGAGGCTCACTTTGGCAGTTTATTGAGGCTTTCTAGTGGACCCTGGGCCCCCGGTTGAGAACCACTGATTTAAAGGGATGGTTCATCAAGGCAGCCTTGAGGCACCCCTTTCTTTGCCTGCTTCCACGGCAAAGCTTTACTCGTGATCTGGTGCGATCCATAACCTCAAGCAGCTCATCAAATGTGGGGCAGGAGGGGTTAACTTCAAACCATTGCTCCCATGGTAAATTTCTGTCGGTACCTGAATGTGCTTGCTCTTCACCACACACACACAGCATACTGCAGGTATCAGAGCAAATCCTCTGGGAGAGAACATGCACTCCTAGTAGTTTTTAGCTTAAAGGTCCCCTTCTTCGTGATTCCATGTTTTAAACTTTAGTTAGTGTGTAATGTTGTTGTTTGAGTATAAATAATATCTGTAAAATTCTAAAGCTCAAAGTTCAATGCCAAGCGAGATATTTTATTTAACAGAATTCGTCTACAAAAAATGACCCGTTTGGACTACATCCCTCTAGTTCCTTCAGTAATGACGTCACTAAAACAGTTTTTGACTAATCTCCGCCTACATGAATTCACAAAAAGAGGGCTTGGTCTTGTTGTGCTCAAACAGAGAAGAGGAAGAGCTGCGTTTGTGTTTGTCGCCATGTTGTTGAAACGCTGATATTTACATCTCGGAGTCCAATCATCTTTGTTTGGCCTTCCCAGGGACGCTGTACTTGGAGATTAATGGTTACAACTTGAAAATTATAATCCACATGTAAACCTTGGTGCAGCACATTTTGCTGAGGACAGCTTGCTGAGGACAACTTTCTCAATCTCAATCAGTTTAATGCCGGATTCGCATAAAGATTATTCCTGAAAGATGGAGCAGTTCCCTCTTTGTCTGGAGAAGGCGTTATTTATGGACCACAACCGGTAAGTGTATTTTATTATTCAAGTTGGAGCGTTTAAGTTTCTGTAACTTATTACACAAAGGGCAATGCTGTTTAGCTTTGTTAACTAGATTTTCGGGCTGTGCAAAAAAAAAAAAAACGAATGCGATTTTCATGCGCATCTCATCAGTAAAAACGCTCCTGTGATGATAAGTACATCTCCAGCACATGCTCCTGCACACTTGCTTCTCAAAACTAGCCCAATTGCGTGTTTCCAGGAGGGCAGCATGCGCTCAGCTGCTGTCAAATCACAACACAGGAACCGCTGGCCCAATCAGAACTCGTTACATATTTCTGAAGGAGGGAATTCATAGAACAAGGAAGTCATCAGCCCGTTTTTATGACAGTGAAAATAGCGGTATACAGATAGGTGAATTGTGTGAAAAATACTGTGTTTTTTTACACGCGAATCATGAACATATATATGTTATATTGCATACTGTAAACACAATCAAAGCTTCAGAAAAACCTGAAAAACGGGACCTTTAACACTAACAGAAATGGTCAGTGAAGATAAAGAAGAGGATGACGTGTTTTCCTGGCGTCCTTTTATACAGTGATCGTGCAGGGTAATGACATCATAAGCTGTCGCCGGCCAATGTTATTGTTCTTTTTAGATTTATGCTTCAGACACCGGTCTGCTAAAGGCGTTCCCCATAGCGACCCCTAGAGAATGCCGTTCGAAGTTCCCTCGAAAGAGAAAAAAAGATATTTCTAAGAAATTCTTTAAATTTGGTAATCATGCTAAATGTTTTTTTTTTTTTTTTTTTTTTATAATTATACCTGTTTAAACCTGTTGTATTAGGCCGGCATTATGTTGGACTAACATTTGTAAGATTTTCCTTTGTAAATAAAACACATGCCCAAAGAAAACTGCAATGGAAAAACTCATTCCAATTCAGAAAGGCAGAGCGGCCCATCTTAAAAATTCAGCATGAATTTTGCTGACTGACACTCTTTTGTAGAGGGAATTGGCCTATTCTTAAGCCAGGGCTATTTTAACCACACTATTACATATTAAACCAGATTCATTCTCTCTGTGT
Organism: Carassius auratus; assembly: GCF_003368295.1. Taxonomy (NCBI): domain Eukaryota; kingdom Metazoa; phylum Chordata; class Actinopteri; order Cypriniformes; family Cyprinidae; genus Carassius; species Carassius auratus. Next base: position 225,452 of record NW_020527671.1, read on the forward strand.
AAACTGAGAGGAAGTGTGTGTAAGAGAGCAAAAAAATCCCTTCAGAGAGCGATTCTGAGTCTGTGAAGACAAAAAGAAATTCCTACACAACTGTAAAACGGTCTATCTATAAAAGCTTGAACAGAAAGATAGGAACAGTCAAACACTGTTTATTTAAAATAAACATTGAGATTGCAAATAAGAATATAAAAAGTAGAGAGAGAGGTTTGAAGAATACTGCATTGTAAGCTCACAACCAGAAGTTCAAAAGCTGATGTTCTTGGCAAGCTTGTGCTAGTAACCTTCCTTCATGTGGCATTATTTACATAAAGGACTAGGGCTTCCGAGAGTTTTAATTATTGATAGTAGCCATAATGAATGATTTATTTCAGAAAAAAAGCCAATCAAAAGAAACAGTCTCCCGAAACAACCTAGGTAGTATTATATATTAATATCTCAAGGACAAGCTGTCATTGTTCAGCCCTACCTAACGCTTCAGGGGTACAGCAGAGAAGAGACAGCTTTTGTACTTGCTATCACGCTTTAATGTCACTTTGGAAGAGTCTGAAATGGTGTTAAAACATGTGGATGTGTGTGGAAAGAAAAACATGTCCCCTATTATTAGGATTTAAAAAGTTTTTTTTTTTTTCTATTGACTATGGTTAGTCAGCATGTCACCACAATGTGATTTTATCTTTCTAGCAAAATAGAAAGAAAAATGTTGCTTTAAATAGGTTTTTCACCCCAAAGAAAGTACATTTTGTTCTCATTTACTCAGCCTCAAGTAATTTTAAACCCATATTCCTTAAATTAATAAACTTAATAAACTTTACTTAATAAATAATACTAATAATAAATCATATTGAGGAAGCTAGTTTGAAGAACTGTTTGAAAACCAAACAGTTGCCAGTAGCCATTCAGTTCCAAAGTAAATTTCTCCTAATAAATAAGTCAATGGCAATCAGCAACTTTTTGGTTTCTAATATTCTTCAAAATATCTTCTTTTGTGTGTGAAAGAGGGTCAGTAAATGATGATCGAAATTTCATTTTTGGGTGGGGGTGAACTATACCTTTAATGTGCTATAGTCTTCTGAAGTCATATAATAAATTATCATATTTTCAAAATACTTTCATTATTAACTATTTTTTTTCTTTCTTTTTTTTACAAAAAAAATAAAAATATTTTGACATTTTAAGCATGATCTCACCTTGATTACATTTAGATTTCTTAATTAAACATGAGTACACAAAGTGTGTTTAATATGACATGAAGGTAAGAAAATGCTGGCACAATTATTCTTTTCAATTTATTCTTTAATATAATCTTATAACTGTTGCCCTTGAGATTTTCTTAAATTTGACCCCTGTAATTTAAAATAGGAAAATAATATAGACAACATAAAATACATTATATATCAGGTCTAAAAAATTTTAATTTGCCATTGATCATCAATATTTTTTATAACAATTTGTTAGTGAGAATTGGCCTCTAAGAAATTCTATTTCAGTCCAAATTCTCTGCCTTTGTCTGCCAGCTATAGTTACTTACATCTTGACTAATTTCAATCCCATTTCAAATGAATAAAGGGTTACATGAAATTAATGGCTCCATCACAATAATGACATTAGAAGGATGAAGATCCAGCCAGGTTCCTACAGCCTGCTAATACACAGCAACAAATGGATCATGCAGAGAAAAAGCACCAAGCAATCAGGTTATCTCTAGACATTAGCCCGCAAGAATGTCACTGATAGACGCTGAAAATGAACAGAAGAATGTTATATACACCTAATCCAATAATATTGTGCCACTTCATGATAACCAGTGACTGAAGGCCAAAATAATTCACTTTGTTACAGGTATGTGGGCAAAATACATTAAAACAAATTCAAGGAAAGGAAAATATGAAATGTTTATTGAAAATGTCAATGATGCCTTGGTTACTGAATCATTTGAAAGACTGCAGACACAAACAGCATAAAGGTCACAGAACATGACACTCTTTTAGATGGATGAAGACAATGAAATCGGGCACACACACTTCGGTATGCGACTGTCACACATAAAGCCACAAATGCCAATTGATCGTGCAGGTAATTAGGCATGATTTGAATTGAGCTATGATAAAGAATGGCCAAAGGTCCATTTCAGGAGAAAAGAGACTGCATGAGGTCAATGGCCTTTCAATGTATGAGAAAGTACATTGAATAAAATGTCACTGGGTATAATAGAGCCAAAATAAGAAAACAGATACTTTAATTAACTTATTTAAACCTTGAATTGTTTAAATATATTACAAAATGTATTTAAAGAAAATACATTTACGATCTTAAAATGCATTTTGGGCGACATATTTTGAATAATATATATATATATATATATAGTACAGACTATGAAAATTGTAGAGTCACACTGAAGGCATCAAGGGCTGTTTGACCAAGAAGGAAAGTGATGGGGTGCTGCGCCAGATGACCTGGCCTCCACAGTCACCGGACCTGAACCCAATCGAGATGGTTTAGGGGTGAGTTGGACTGCAGAAAGGCAAAAGGGCCAACAAGTGCTAAGCATCTCTCGGGGAACTCCTTCAAGACTGTTGGAAGACCATTTCAGGTGACTACCTCTTGAAGCTCATCAAGAGAATGCCAAGAGTGTGCAAAGCAGTAATCTAAGCAAAAGGTGGCTACTTTGAAGAACGTAGAATATGAAATTTTCAGTTGTTTCACACTTGTTTGTTATGTATATAATTCCATATATAATTCCACATTTGTTAATTCATAGTTTTGATGCCTTCAGTGTGAATCTACAATTTTCATAGTCATGAAAATAAAGAAAACTCTTTGAATGAGAAGGTGTGTCCAAAATGTTGGTCTGTACTGTATATATATATAGAGAGAATAGGAAAATAATACAGACATGAGGTACATTATATATAGCTATACGTGACGTGTAACAACACTGTGTGGTATCACTGTGTGGACAGGTGGGGGGAGGGGGGGTTGTTCCCCTTTTTTCATCGCGTTCCTTCACTTTTAAGTAGCTTGTAAAAGTCGTGTGTGCTTTTTATTTTCACTTTCAAAAAATGCCAATTCAGCGTAAAGCAGCTGTTCATTTTTTATTTTGTTTGAATTTTCCCTCTCTTAATTAGCGTCAGTTCGGCATGAATTGCTTGAATGCAACAACAAAATACAACGTCAAACTCACTTTAGCCTCCATATAAAATATAGAACTTTAATGAACAAAATAAATAAAAATACACCATGCTATAGGGCAGACTATGCCTAATATAAAATAACAAATAACTTACATGAAGTTTAAATAGCTACACAATCTGGAAATAGGCTAAGAAATCATGTATAAAATATAAACAAATAAATAAGAAATGTACAATATTTATTAGTAAAAAGATTAAGAAAGCTTGGAGGCAAAGCATACACCTTGATGTCAAAAATTTAAAAAATTACACAAAGTTTAAATAAAGTAAAGTTCAGCAAACAATATGGAACCAATTAAATAAGAAACAAATGTTTAAAAAAAACTTCCAAATTCACCTTAGATAAACGACAAAAGTCAACTGGCTTTTCAAAATCCAAAATATTGCCAAACAGGCGCTTTTCCATTTTGTTTTGAAACTAAATCATCCACCATTGTCTCATCTTGATCTTCTTGCCAGTCAGCTTGACTCCACTCAGTGGATAAATGAGATCTGATCTGTGTGATGTCATTTCACACGCTGCATTGAGCAGCCGTGTTCAGATTTTAATTGTAGTGTCGGCCCTTTTACTGAAATAAATTATTTTTATTACTATAAAATATCAAAACGACGATGGGGGTTGATGCCGCTGTGGGGAAGTGACAAAACCAGTGTTGCAGCTTAACCATCACTGAATAACTGTCAGCACCGTCTATCATGCCAATAATATGAGGAAATATAAGTGACTATGACTTATATTTAGTAAACACATATACAAATATATTTATGTTGATGTTTTGTAGAATGTTGACATGTTCCCTGTGTTTTGCTGGACTTTTATGTTGATATTCTTGGTTCCAGTTCCTGTACTGGTGTTTATAGTCCAATTGTAGTTTAATTCCTGATTGGTTGCCCTTGATTGTTGTTCCTTGTTTCCCCTTGTGTATTTAAGCCTTGGTTTTCTCATGTTCCATTGTGAGGTGTTTTATATGTTTCTGATTTCCTGGATTTGGTTTCCCTGGAGTCTGTATAGGTTTTGATTCCAATGATTAAAACTTAACTACTTGTGTTCCCCCCCTTCCTTGTTCTTCAGCTTCACATTTTTTGTTTAATTTCACTGCGGGTTTTCATAGTCCATATGAGAATATGTTTGCCTGACAAAACTGAATTACAACTCATGGAGCAGAGAAAACATTTTGTTTTCATTTTTAATATTACATTGTTATTTTAAAAAGATATTCAGCAAACTGTGCTTTCAAAAAAATATATACTGTATAGTAAACATCAGTTCACCTGCCAGCAGAGGAATTCTCACTAAACATTCATAAAGTCTTTTATGAGAGAATTTTACAACTCACTGAGCCTCTACCCTGACAATATTAACAATTGTGCGATATCTGAAACATACGACCATAAATCAGGGCAGTGTTAAACTGTTAACCTCTCCCTTTGGCTCTGGTGCATCACATCTAGACTAATTCATATATGTTTGGCAATAGTTTTGCATTATTTTATCACACTGTAGTAATGGGCACATGCACGTTTGTCCCAGTTTTCTTATACAAGCAAACACAACCTCAGTTATGAGTAAATGTACACACCAACACTCACAGAAAATACAGATAAACATGTCTTCTGATGCACAGTTCATGTGCTCAGATGATGTATATAATTGAATCATACAGAGACACTTTGAGCAGACTTGTCATCGAAGCAACCTCTTGACTTCTCTCTGACCTAGAGAAATGTCTCTGCAGTCAAACATGAGTCCTTTGATAACATGGCATAACAGATGCATTGTCTATGCTAAAACCTGGGGCTGCTGCGATATGAGCCCACCACAGCTGAAACAGCCAAAACCCCTTTCCATCTCTTACAGCCAACCCTTATCTGGACTCCCCCATGCCAGGCCAGGAATCAGAGGGTTTCCCCTGCCTGGATGTTCTATTCAGTCTCTTCACCCTCCCCAGACAGAGGCATTGGCAAGGCTGCATGGTGTGCCATTCCCTGATGCCTGCGCTGGTCAGGCCGCTGCCAGCCTGATCTGTGCTATTTATTTATGTGTTCGTGTTTGTGTGTTCAGGCATGCTGCATCGAGCAATGCCTGTGTGTTTCATGTGGCATGCCAAGACATTACAGTGGAAAATATACATGATAAAGATGCAGAAAAAATGCGTATTATGTATTATCCTTCCCTCTAGTCATATGTTTAATCCTGTACCACTAACATGTGGCACATTTTGGAGGATTCCATTGTAAGGGAAACAGGTCAATTTAGCTCAAAGGGAATCATTTAAGATTTTAAAGGGAATTTGAACAGAATCACTGTTTCACGGCTGTTCACGGAGGCGCGCCTGCGGTTCAGTGAACGAGCCGTTTAACATCAAATCTGCGCTGGATACTAATATCCAAACTATAGTGAAAACACTATCAATTAGCACAGTAACAAGATCGGCAGTTTAAGACATTAACTTGTAAGCACAAAACACAAGATACTTCTCTTTTCAATATGAATAAGGCTTTATTAGATAAATCTAAGACATATAAACTAATCTAACACATAAACGCACGCACACACACATTCACACAAGTTGTAGGAAGGTCGAAAGTTAAGGAAAGATGAGTTTAAGAGAATGGAAATATAGAATCCCAAGTTTACAGCAATACGTTAAATTGCATAGACATGAACAACCATCAATCACGTAATTAGCCCTTGCATTGAGTTCCTCAATGTGACTAAAATTATATTAGATACACCAGCACAATAAATATCTGGGGATACGTTGCCTTAGTTTCCTGTGAAAGGGACTCCCGTTGAAAGGGGTATCCCGGTGTCGCTGATTGGCTGGAAGTTCAGTAGTGAAGTGACGTCTTGGGAAGCCCGTGGTTGTTGGGCGTTGGCTGAAAGTGCAGAGTCGTGTGCGCTGGTTGAAGTTGAACTGGCATCCGAGGTCAGGCGTCGGAGACTCGACGTTACAAAACTTAACTCAGAACACGAAACTCTCAAACGGAAAAGAAAAGAAATAAAGTTTGACGAGACTAGGTTGTGTTCCTTCTCATTGTGGCATAAGTAGCAGCAGGCAGGCACGCTGGAACCGCGCTCAAAGAACAATGACGACTAACCGCATGGCTAGATGCTTATAGCTAAAGCTAGGTAGCAAAGCTACAAGCTAAAAGCTAAGAGCAGGCATGACTGATAGCACGAGCAAGGCTGGAACTAAAAGCCGACATGGCTAATAGCAGCAGCTAGACTAGAACTAAAAGCCGACTAAAAGCCGACATGGCTAATAGCAAACTAAAAGCAAAATTTCATGGGATCCAAAGTATTTAAAACTTCCTTGTTGGCCACCCCTCAAATGTTGCCTTGACCAATCAGATATGTTCTTGGGGTGGGTATCATAAATTATTTGTTTATCTTACCAAGCATGTGGTTCTTGCCTCACAGGGTCTAATTTTGGACATGATTCCTATAACATGATTATGATATATTTTACAAATAAATGATTGTCAGGACAATATCAAGCAAGAAAATGCGATTATTTCAATACTAGACATGACTAGGTATCCTATAGTTATCAAAAGACATACACAATAAGTGATTATACATGATAGTCAAATGTGTGGGTTACACGTAAATGAATATGGAGTTAAGCAATGGAATGATTCATTCATAAGTCTTTTTTGAGTTAATTCTGGTCCATATATAATGTATAAAAAGGGTTTCTTTGCCATTCTCTGGCAAAGGACTTTTCTGTGAAGACAAAGGTTTAAAGCCCTTCCCCCTTAGGAATTTCAGTCTGGTTTCACTGGCTGGGGGGGGAAGTCAATGCAAGTATTTAACTTGATCTCCTGGGTTTACATGTGATGTCCAGCGTTGCATTCCAATCACGAACAATAAATTTGACAATCTCTTCTTTGAATTAAAATTGTCAATAATTGTTCTATTGGTGTTAATGTTGAAAGCTGTTGTGTGAACAAGTTGGTTGGTTGGTTATCTTGTTTGGTTCCTGTGGCACTAGAACTGATTTATGACTTCCTGAGGAATTCAGCTCATGTTTCAATGCACACAGCTCTGATAGACTCTTTGATTTGTCTGATTTGACTCATTTCTGCTACATATATCCCCCTTTCGATCGGCGAGGTGTTTAGGTGAAGACATCGTCGATCGCTGGAGAAACAAAGGCAGAAGAAGCAGACAAACACAGCAAACAGCAAGACAACACCTCCATGACAGTTACTGTACTGGTGCAGGCATCAGGTTATTTAGGTACACGTGGTTAAGTTCAATTAGTCAATGTAGTTTAGCACATTGAGGATAGTTTAGATGGTCTTGGAAATTGTTTTTATTTTGATTCATCAATCAAATTTGTGGTTAACTTTGTTTGGTTCTTCTAGGTTGTCTTACTTTACATGTTTACCATTAGTTTTCTAGTAATTTCATTTTCAATTCAATGGATTGACCTATCATGCATGGAGCTCTCTGGCTTCCATTCAGTTTAGAGTGGCTGGCGGATATTAGGTGTTGCGAGTCAATCCTAATATCAGACCTTCAACCCTCGCAGGGTGTCTAGGCATTTCACCTACTCAGGAAAGAGGGGAAGGAGAAGGATAGGTAAAAGAAGAACAAAACAAAACAAGGCTGCTGTGGGTTTTCCTAGCATGTGTTACAACTACTATTGAGCTAGGATGTCAGGTGCAGCTAGTGTGTCGTGAACCTTAACTTAGTGTCAGGTGTTCTGCCTATTGTGAGGATGGCTGCACGTTTCTTTATGGTGGGTGTGTGTAACTTTGTTACGCTAAAAGTTGGATATTCTACCTGTGGGAAGAATATGTTTGTTGACTGTGTTATCAGTAGATGTGTTTACCTCTGGGTGTAGGTAATGTTGTGTATTACTGGTGTAGTGCATGTGTGGTCAGATCTGTTCAAGTCTGTGTTGTCTCCCCCTTTTTCTAGCATGTCACTGAAGACTGGCTCTCTGCATCTTTGGCTTGGATGAGGGCGTGTCCATGGTCTAATGAGGGGTCAGTCCAGCAAGGCAGGAAGTTCTTTAGCACGCCGTCGGAGGCAGTTTGGCATGGCTGTGTGAAGCTGAGTTGCAAAACTTTGTCTCCTATGTTGCATTCTTCTTGTGATGCCTTCTGGCTGTAGCAGACTTTCTGACCTTCTGTGCTCTGGTGGTTGCTGTTGCACAGACAGGGAATGTGGTACTTGGAGTTGGAGTTCATTGGACAGTTTGTTAGTGACTGAGGTGATGTCCTTTAGTACCTCAGATTTTTCATCAACAGTTGGCCGTGAAAGACTTGTTCATTCTGGGTTGTTGTTGAACAGGTGCTTGTCATCTCTGATGTGGTGCACCAGGTGATCACCGGCCTTCCGTTCTGTCGCTGGTCACAGCGAGCATGACTCAACTTTGTGGTCATATGCATGTAAATTGTCTTGAAAGAACTCTCTTAGTTGTTCCATGACTTGTTCCGTGTCTTCTAATGGTAAGCGGTTATGTTCTTGTGAGTACTCAGCACTGTGCATGTCTGAGTGGTGCTGAGGTGGGTTTTGTTGTCGCTTACCCACACGAGTTGCTCTTGGATGAGTCAGGTGATTACCTTTGGATATCTGGTTAGGTTTCCAGATGTTATCCTTTTGGTTTCTTGAGAAGCGTGGCTGGTCCCATGGATTTTTCCAGCAGTTGGGCTGAAAGCGGTCATGGATATGGGCGTCACGTTCTCTGTGCTCTTGATGGAAGACTCTGGTGTTGTGATGCCACTGGGTGTCGTCCAGTGCAAGGCTTGAGTCTTTGTTGACAGAGTTCAAGAGTGTGGATGTTTTGTTACCTTTCTTTGAGGCCAACTTCTGCTTGTTATAGGCCTTCTGTGTTAGGTCACGCAACTGTTGGATGGTCATGGAGTTCGGACAGGCCATGACACCTAGATGGTGACTGACTCCGGGGTGCAGATTCTTTAGGAAGAGGGTTTTGAAGTTCACATCCTCTTCAAGGTCAGGGCTGTTGTGTGCACCAAAGTAAGCTTGTCGGAGTCGGTTGTAATAAGCTTGTGGAGTCTCTTGACGACCTTGTTTGGTTTCCAAGGCAGTTAACAGTCCATGTTCAGACTCTGGGTCTGTAAACTCTTTAATCAGGACCTCACGAAGTCGCTGGTAGTTTGACTTGGTTTGACTGGGCTGTCGATCTAGAAAGTTTCGTACCTCGGGACTGGACGTGGCTCTAAGGAGGTATAACCAGTCTCTGTCAGTCACATGAGGTCTCACTTCCAGGTGAAATTCGATATCTCGCAGGTACGCTTGGATGTCGGGGCTCTCTGTGGAGTTCGGGTTGAACCTGCTGATGTTTTTAGACAGCTTGTTGAGGTCTTTGATTGTCATCCCGTGTGCAGCTTCAAGGCCTTGGACGGGAGGTTTTCTTTCGTTGGCAGGAAAGGGTTGTGTGGCGAAGGCAGGTGAGGTTTTGGGTTGTGGCCCTTCGCTCCTTTCGTCGTATGCCAGTTCTTGGACGTGGGACTCTGCTCTGCTCAGCAGTGATGAGGCTAAGAGATGTTTCTCTTTTCTTGGCTCTAGTTTGTGCTTGTAAGCATTTTGGAGTTCTTTTCTGACCATGTAGAGCTCATCGTTGGTATCGTCTAGTTGTTGGGTCAGATTGTCCATTTCAGTTCTGTACCTTTCAAGGTGGTCTTTCAAAGCACTGATTTCAGAGTTCTTGTTTCTGATGTCTATCTTGGCTTTCTCTAGTAGCTGTTCGGCATACTGGAGTCTGTTTACCAGGTCTTTCTGAGCAGCCGTTGTATGTTGCTGGTCGAGCTGAGCTGCTGCCAGGGCTGCTAGGAGCTTCATAACTTGTTCTGTTGTATCCTGCTCCCTCTCGCTGGGTGCTTTGAGTTGATTTTGAACTTTCACTTCCAGCTTGTCTATGCGACGTTCAGCACGTGTCAGCTCCTCTTGAAGGTGGGTGATGTGCTTGTCGCTCAGTTTCAGCTGGGTTGTGAAGGCATAGCTTAGTGAGCTTGTGATCTTGACTAGCTCCTCGTGGTTGTTGTTCTGGCTTGAATCTTGTGTCAGGAATCTTCTCAGGATTAGGATTATTATTAAAAATAATAACAGTTCAAATGTCTTTGGAGTGAGGCTGTCTGTTATGCCTCTCAGCCAAATGTTCACATCTTCCCCATGGGAAATGGGGTCTGCAGTCTGCGGCATGTTGGCACGCTGGGGAGAAGAGAGACTGACACAGATCTGTGTGGAGTAAAAGCCTATGTGTGGTGGGACAACTAAGTGTTGTATCAGTGATTGTGAACCACTAGTGAAATGTGGTGATGACTGTGTTGGTCTCAGGGTGTCTAAGTAGACTAGAGATGCGAAGACTTTGTCACTCTAATGAGGAAGAGGAAAAGAGAGACAGAGGTGAAAAACAAATTCAAATGACAAGCAAAATTTCTGTTTTTCAAATGAGGAAAATAATTTTTTCCAATTAAATGTTATCAAAAACATAAACAATATTATTATATTTCTTGCTTTGGACAAAAGAATACAATAATAATTCTGATATCTCTTTTCTTAGTCTGACAGGATTGACACCGTACACCTTTCAGTTGGACCGCTCACCAGGGAGGCTTGCTCAACACGTATCTCTATTAAATTGATCTCAACGTTGGATGAGATGCTAAAACTTGGATTGCGTTTCCAAATGTAGGGAGGTTAGGAAGAACAAATGAGAGGATGATTACAATCAAATTCATAAGAATGATTCGTCGTCTTTGGCACGATTGTGTATTTACTTCACTTAGAATTGATTGATGGTTCTTACATGTCCTACAAATGTAAAAAGAGAAGAGGAAAGTAAAGGAGAGAGAGGACGGAGATGGTAAGTCTCAGTAGCGGTTATCTGAACTACAAGGAGAGCGTTGTGTTAGTTGCTGCACAACTTATCAAACAAAATAAACTTTAAGTGAAAGAGAGTTGTCTTTCTAATTTATTTGAACTCGTAGTGAGGGATAACAATGTCTCCTTTTAGGGCTCAGGTTTGTCGTTCCCAGGCTAGGATACACAAAGTACAGAAATGGTAAGAAAAAGTAAAATTAAAAAAATTAATAAATGGGCAAAATATGCAAAAATGAAATTAAAAAGAAAAGGAAATCAATAAGTAAAACAATAGTGGTTAAGTGTATAACCAAAATAGGAAGAGGGGTAAAACGCATTCAAATAATTAAAGGTCTGAATAGCATATATTCAGATGGGTAATAAATAAATTAGGAAGAATAAGTTTACTTAAACTTCCAAAGTTCAAGGCTTATTCATTCCTAAAATAATAAGACCCAAAAGAGAATACTAGAAATAAAAGATCATATGAAATGATCTGAGAGGGAAATTTTAAATGATTCAAAATAAATTTAATGTTTCAATTAAATTTCAATTTGACAATTAATAATTGTGAGTCAGTATTTCCCTTTCTAGTAAAATGAAAATAAGTGGTCTAGTGAGAAAACAGAGCGATAAAAAGAAAGAGACTAACAAGTGTTAGTTAAGATGTTGAAAATGGTTAAATCACGTCAGCGTTGCCCAAACACACATTATTCTACCACTGGATGGTAATGCTAGCGGCTAACCTTTGAGGCTAGTGGCTTTAGTATAGACTTCAATGTAAATGCAATGGTTTCGTTAGCTTAGCGACACCGCAGAGTTTGTGCGCTGCGCGTGCACAGTTCAGAGTTGCTCCGGAAGTACGTTAGGCTTCCGGGTCACGGTCGTCACTATGGCAACCAAAACACATTCTAGTGGATCAGCACATGAATCGTTGCATTGTTGCAAATACAGTTAAGCATGTTACATGAAATGTCGGCTCATTTCAACACTGTACAAATAACAACACCGCCTTTCAGTTGGTTTTGCGATGTGGCACTTAAACTCTCAGTTTGTATAGAGTTAAATTTATCTTAATTCAAATAGCAGCTTCCTGCTGTAGTTAAGGGAACACAGTTATATCAATCTCAGCAATTTGAATCTCCGTGCCAGTTTTCTGGACACAAACATAAAGTTTTCCTTCGCTGTTGGTACACAGTTAAACTTTACTTGATCAAGCTTTTAAAACACTCCCATTCAAATTACTCTCGGACACACGCAGTGTTACGCGAGATTGCATTCACTTTGTGAACGGATACAAATGGGCAAACATTGTTCTCTAATGTTTAACGTTAATTTAGGGGAGTAGAATATCAAATTTGATTCGGCAGTGGAACACGCACTGGCAATCAAACTATATTAAATATGAATACGGGGACTTTGATAAATAGATTGAGGAACCCGCTCAAAACTATTCTTTATTCACCGATTTATATCCCTTTTGAAACACTAACAGTTTAGCTCCGTTCAGCAAACAGTGACTGAGATAGCGTTTGAGACACTGGAACACGCAGTGAAATCAAATCAGCTATAAAACAAGGCATTACACAAATGAGGAACACGCTCAATTTCTACCTTATTGTACGATCTCAGATGTTTACTTTTAAGTTCACTTACTGCTGTTAACAAAGGGGAGACGGACTCGAGTTAAAGTCTCCTCTAGCTCCTTTCATTCAAGCGGGAGGGCGCGCGCTGCTTACGTCACGCAAACACACACACATACTCAGGTCTCGGAAGCTTTTCATCCGTCATTCCTTTAGCAAAATCAAAGATTAAATAACTTGGTTTATGCTCACAATTTAGGTTAAACTGCCCGCATTCTCCACCATTATAAATGTAAGGGAAACAGGTCAATTTAGCTCAAAGGGAATCATTTAAGATTTTAAAGGGAATTTGAACAGAATCACTGTTTCACGGCTGTTCACGGAGGCGCGCCTGCGGTTCAGTGAACGAGCCGTTTAACATCAAATCTGCGCTGGATACTAATATCCAAACTATAGTGAAAACACTATCAATTAGCACAGTAACAAGATCGGCAGTTTAAGACATTAACTTGTAAGCACAAAACACAAGATACTTCTCTTTTCAATATGAATAAGGCTTTATTAGATAAATCTAAGACATATAAACTAATCTAACACATAAACGCACGCACACACACATTCACACAAGTTGTAGGAAGGTCGAAAGTTAAGGAAAGATGAGTTTAAGAGAATGGAAATATAGAATCCCAAGTTTACAGCAATACGTTAAATTGCATAGACATGAACAACCATCAATCACGTAATTAGCCCTTGCATTGAGTTCCTCAATGTGACTAAAATTATATTAGATAGACCAGCACAATAAATATCTGGGGATACGTTGCCTTAGTTTCCTGTGAAAGGGACTCCCGTTGAAAGGGGTATCCCGGTGTCGCTGATTGGCTGGAAGTTCAGTAGTGAAGTGACGTCTTGGGAAGCCCGTGGTTGTTGGGCGTTGGCTGAAAGTGCAGAGTCGTGTGCGCTGGTTGAAGTTGAACTGGCATCCGAGGTCAGGCGTCGGAGACTCGACGTTACAAAACTTAACTCAGAACACGAAACTCTCAAACGGAAAAGAAAAGAAATAAAGTTTGACGAGACTAGGTTGTGTTCCTTCTCATTGTGGCATAAGTAGCAGCAGGCAGGCACGCTGGAACCGCGCTCAAAGAACAATGACGACTAACCGCATGGCTAGATGCTTATAGCTAAAGCTAGGTAGCAAAGCTACAAGCTAAAAGCTAAGAGCAGGCATGACTGATAGCACGAGCAAGGCTGGAACTAAAAGCCGACATGGCTAATAGCAGCAGCTAGACTAGAACTAAAAGCCGACTAAAAGCCGACATGGCTAATAGCAAACTAAAAGCAAAATTTCATGGGATCCAAAGTATTTAAAACTTCCTTGTTGGCCACCCCTCAAATGTTGCCTTGACCAATCAGATATGTTCTTGGGGTGGGTATCATAAATTATTTGTTTATCTTACCAAGCATGTGGTTCTTGCCTCACAGGGTCTAATTTTGGACATGATTCCTATAACATGATTATGATATATTTTACAAATAAATGATTGTCAGGACAATATCAAGCAAGAAAATGCGATTATTTCAATACTAGACATGACTAGGTATCCTATAGTTATCAAAAGACATACACAATAAGTGATTATACATGATAGTCAAATGTGTGGGTTACACGTAAATGAATATGGAGTTAAGCAATGGAATGATTCATTCATAAGTCTTTTTTGAGTTCATTCTGGTCCATATATAATGTATAAAAAGGGTTTCTTTGCCATTCTCTGGCAAAGGACTTTTCTGTGAAGACAAAGGTTTAAAGCCCTTCCCCCTTAGGAATTTCAGTCTGGTTTCACTGGCTGGGGGGGGAAGTCAATGCAAGTATTTAACTTGATCTCCTGGGTTTACATGTGATGTCCAGCGTTGCATTCCAATCACGAACAATAAATTTGACAATCTCTTCTTTGAATTAAAATTGTCAATAATTGTCTATTGGTGTTAATGTTGAAAGCTGTTGTGTGAACAAGTTGGTTGGTTGGTTATCTTGTTTGGTTCCTGTGGCACTAGAACTGATTTATGACTTCCTGAGGAATTCAGCTCATGTTTCAATGCACACAGCTCTGATAGACTCTTTGATTTGTCTGATTTGACTCATTTCTGCTACAATAAA